>NC_057759.1:1806876-1830640 GCF_004010195.1 Chiloscyllium plagiosum
GGAATTAGTTTGTGAGGAGAAGTTTTTTTAAACTGGTACTCAAAATTGCAAATGCAGCATTGCATTAAAATGACTGATCAGTTAAAGTGCATCATGTTATTGAGAAAGGAGTATGGCTTGTCATTCATTTGAATCTAGACTTAAGTAAAATAATTAAGCTATAAAATACAATCCATGAATTTGGATAAGTGGTCAGTCTACATTAGACGGTTATTTTCCTGCGAACAACAAATTCATCCAAATTATGCATTGAGATGCAGTGAAGGTGGGTAGATGCAGATGGGGTAAGGTAGAGTAGCAGTGATGCAGTCACATGCCTGGAAGATTTTGAAAAGGAAAATTTGGAAAGCAGCTTGAGTGTCATGACAGACAGCATTACGAAATTGGTAAGTAAATACATGGGGACATTAGAATTCATCCAAAACCAGTGACAAGAACTAAAGAAGAACGAGTCTGTTGAAACATATACTGAGCAGTTGCACATATCACAATATACCTCAGAGCATAGTAAGAGAATTCTGTGGTTCTGAACGGCTCCAAAACACAGCAATGAGAGGAACAGATTAAGGATGCTAATATATATTTTAGGAGTTTTGTCTCTCTGGGACCATTTCAGAAATCCTGTGTCATAGAAGAGGAAAATCAGGAATAATTCATGAAAATAAGTGGAAGAGCTTTCCTGAGAACAACAGAAAAGAAAAAAAAGTGAGTGCAATTGACCAATTGATGAAAAGAAGTGACAGAGCACAAGACTGCAACGGGAAACATACGCATTACAGTTGTGCTTGTGCAACATGTTGTCGATGTGAAACTGAAGGGATTCAGTGAAGACGCTGCGCAAAACACTTTACTCAATATTTCCACCATCAGGAAAACACCCATGTGACAAGGGAACCAGTAACAAAAAAGGCCCAAAATAAGGGCAGTGTTGACATAAAAGAATGAGTCTCTCTCTCTCTCTCTCTCACACACACACACACGAGCTTTAGAATTTCTTCAGTTCAGGGGACTGACTCTGAAAAAGAAAAATATAAATAGGGGATTTGTAATCCCCTCAGATTAGAGGAATGAATCTAAGATGACTAGCCACAGTGCGTATACTGTGCCCATGTAAATAAAGGATGACTTGGTGATGGGATACCAGTGTCTGTACAAACATTTTACCAAGGAAGTACGAAATTTTAAACCCTTCTCATTTTATCAATTATGTCATCGAAGTCATTGTGAGCCACATTTCCTTATACTATACACCCAATCTAATAAACACATATTCAATTGTAGGCAACTCTATGGGCAGCCTTCGGTCCTCCCATAATCTGATGATGTCAACCTGATACCTCCCTCATCTGTTTTTGGATTTTACAATGTTTCTGACAGTTTTGTTCCTTCCCTGATATTTGCCAGCTGCATCGCATCATTGACCAATAACTTAAATAGTTACTTTTGACTAAGAACTCTTTCGAAATTCTACATTAACTTTCGTTTGGTAGATTAGGAAGAATAATAATCTGTACCAATTGTTTTATGTCTTTAAAATCGACTCTAATAGAAAGTTACGGTGATACACCTGAAAAAATTGAGAAAATTCTCTCACTCACTTCAGCCTGAGAATTCAAACAACAGTTCCTCTGACTTCCAGCTGCAGTTTACTATCCCTGTTATTTCCATGCTGTAAGTGGATTTTGAACTAAGGTTGCATTTTTAATTAAATCTTTACTGTTTTCACTCTAAACAATTTCCATTACTAATTATATTTTCTTATTGAAAGACAAATATTTGAATTCCACTGAGGGCGAAAATTAGTCACTTTATAACTTTATCAAGCCATAACAATGAACTTGTTTGGAATTCACAAACATAACCACATCTTATTCTGTCTCTGCCACTCTTCCCTTTATCATTAGAATTTGTTCAAATTATCGATATCTGCATTTAAGTTTCAATCGTTTATCTCTCCCCATCGTGACTTCTCTTTTTACAACCTTTTATGTTGGCAATTGTTTGTTTTTGGATGTCATAGTTACAAAATTTATTACGCCTCTCCCCTCATAATATGTCGGGTCTCTTTACTGCCTATAAGTATTTGCTCAAGGAATTCAACTAACCCTTTCACACTAACTTGTTGCTTGCCTTTTTAATTCTGCATTTACCTGAGCAGTTCAATACTCAAGGATCAGAATTTTCCTTCTACTTTTTACTAAATACAAACTTGGGACCGTGGCTAATTTAGGCCTTACAAAAATGTCCCCTAATGAAATGCTTGCGTTTAGAAGTGTCTGTTTAGAGAAATCTGATTAACTTTCGAAATGTTTCTTCCTGTGGCCAATCTCAGCTTTTAGAGCATGTCTACATGAGGGTTACAATTCTAGTTGTGAGCATCTGCTGCATGTAATGTGAGCAAAATTAGGGCACATGCAAAATTAGGGCAAAATACTGACATGGATTGAAAATTGGTTGGCTGACAGGAAACCAAGAGCAGTGAGAAACGGCTCCCTTTCAGAAATGGCAGGCGGTGACCAGTGGTGTGCTGCAGGGATCAGTGCTGGGACCACAGCTTTTTACAATGTACATTAGTGATATAGATGAAGGTATGAAAAGTAATATTAGCAAATTTGCTGATGACACAAAGCTGGGTGTCAGGGTGAAATGTGAGGAGGATGTTAGGAGAATACAGGGTGACCTGGCTAGGCTATGTGAGTGGGCGGATGCATGGCAGATGCAATTTAATATGGATAAATGTGTGGTTATCCACTTTGGTGGCAAGAACAGGAAGGCAGATTACTATCTAAATGGAGTCAAGTTAGGTAAAGCGGCAGTGCAACGAGATCTAGGTGTTCTTGTACATCAGTCAATGAAAGCAAGCATGCAGGTACAGCAGGTAGTGAAGAATGCAAATAGCTGGCCTTCGTAACAAGAGGAATAGAGTACAGGAGCAAAGAGGTCCTTCTGCAGCTGTACAGGGCCCTGGTGAGACCGTACCTGGAATATTGTGCCCAGTTTTGTTCTCCAAATTTGAGGAAAGACATTCTGGCTATTGAGGGAGTGCAGTGTAGGTTCACGAGGTCAATTCCCGGAATGGCGGGACTATCTTACGCTGAAAGATTGGAGTGACTGGGCTTGTAAACATTGAGTTTCAAAGACTGAGGGGATCTGATCAAGACATATAAAATTACTAAAGAATTGGACACTCTGGAGGCAGGAAGCATGTTTCCACTGATGGGTGAGTCCCGACCGAGAGGACACGGTTTAATAAAAAAGGGTAGGTCACTTAGAACAGAGTTGAGGAGAAACTTCTTCACCCAGAGAGTGGTGGGTGTGTGGAATGCTCTGCCCCAATAGACTGTGGAGGCCAAGTCTCTGGATACTTTGAAGAAAGAGTTGGGTAGAGCTCCTAAGGATAGTGGAATTAAGGGTTATGGGGATAAGACAGGAACAGGATACTTATTGAGGATGATCAGCCATGATCATAATGAATGGTGGTGCTGGCTCTAAGGGCCTACTCCTGCACCTAATGTCTATTGGCTATTGTCTATCTGTTCGTCCATTTTACTTTAGTTAAAAAATAATGCCCAAGGGGCCATTTGTCAACTTACTCATGGACGACTACAACACCAGAACTGAACCCAAGGGGATGCGTTTTGAAGTTTAGATAAGAATAGCATAAAGAGTGAAACATTTAAAGTTGAAGAAGTCAGTAGCAGTTAGTTACTTGCTGGAATTTGGGTAAAGAACCAACAGGAGAAGTTAAAGCTTTTGAGCCAAGATAGATGACTTTGAAAGGAGATAAACAAGCTTGCCGAAAAAAAAAGATACATTTCACCCACATGAATCAGTCCGAGATACAGTGCAGAAAATTATAGAAAAATGTATGAGGAGGCATCTAAAAAAATGAGGAGAACGAGATAGTGGAAAAGTAATGCAATGGTTTGAAGATTGCTGTCAATGCAATATGTAAGTCACACTATGAGCAGTGCTACAGAGGATCATAATGTTTTAGACACAGAGAAAGTAGAGAGTGAGATCTCTGCACAGCAAGACATAATGTTACTTCATACCCCCCTCGATTGAAATAAAATGGGAACTGTTGGTGATGTAGGCTTGGGAGGTTTAACAGGCACAGTTCTAAGTACAATGAGGGAGATAATCAGGCATGGGATTCCCGTCTCGAAATAAAAGAGGAGGACCCACCCCCATTTGCTCCGCTAGCTCCAGGAGTGACAAGTTGCACTGGAGGATGGGAAACACTGTTGTTATTAATTGTAAAGTAAGAGAACATCAGAAACATCAGCACGTGGAATGACAGTAAGATAGGTGCAAATTAGGAAAATCAGCAGAGAAAGAGAGGCATAAAGGGAGGGGCTAACTTGAAGACGAGCAGAGAATGTGAGGAATCAGTGAATGTTGCAGTGATTAATGGGCCGGGTGCTGGTAGATGGGACTAGATTGGGTTGGGATATCTGGTCGGCATTGGTGGGTTGGACCGAAGGGTCTGTTTCCATGCTGTACATCTCTATGACTCTGAGTGTTGTTATCAGACTGTACTTGTCAGTTTTTGCTGTGTGAAACTGGGAGTGTAGTTTTCATTCTGTTTTTATCTTTGTGAGTGAGAGTGTAGTTATTAATCTGTCCCCAACAATTACTGCAATGTGAATGTATGACTTAAGTTAACAGAAATTGACTGATGGAGAATCTTAGTCACACATTTGCGTCACATTAACTGTCGTCATCATTCGTTTGTCTGTTTCTCTGACATGAATGTGTGTGTAGTTATCAGCATGTATTTGTCAGGTTCTATTCTTGTGTATCAAAGTGGAAACCAGTAATATTCTCTGTCTGTGTGATACATTCTGTGGTGGTTGTTATGAGGGTGTTGAGACTGGATCTTAATCTTTCCTACATTTTGTAATTTCTAAGTTGACTGTCAGTCTGTGGGGGTGGGTGGGTGAGAGGGGAGAAAGGGTGATGGTGGAAGGGAAACTGTTCTATTCTGAGAACCATTCTGAATTATGGTCACACATTTCCTGTTTGGGGAGAGAGTCTGGGATCTGTGGTATCACTGAGACATTTAATTTCAATTTGTCTCCAGACATTGTTGATGTTTTTTATGGGAAGAGCTTTATTCTGCATGTCAGTCCATTTCTGTCTGATATTTTTCATACCAATATGCAACACAACAGCATGTCCTCTCCTTACTCATCAAAATCAGAGTCACTGATATGGTACAGCTTAGAAGCAGACCATTCAGCCTATTATGCCTCTACTGGGACATTCTTTTATACATCAGTTCTGCAGTAATTGTTGGAATGTGAACTTCATCAACTCATTGTCAGCGTCTAAATGGAAAGGACAATTTGACATCAGTTCTGCTGTCATCTTACTTTTAATAACTATAGTGCTAGTTTTGATATGTTTCCCACAATCTCAATCAAAGATCATTGGTCAGATCATATTTGTGTTCAGTTCTGGGCACTTTTCTTAAGGGAGGATCCTCAAGCTTGAGAAAGAGTTCATTAGCCATGTACAGGATCTCATTCACTTACATTCAGTTTGGGTTTGTGTCTGAGTGTAGCATAAACTCTGTAAAAAACTCTTTTCAATAATGCTCATTTGCATTGCATTTCAGTCTCAGATTATTGTTACATTGTGTGTGTATGCCTGTATAGTAGACTTTATCAGGCATTGCTAGGCGCTGCATATCCTCAGCTGTGATAAGTGATGTTGAGAGTCAATTCATATCTGGAAATAATTGAGGCCAAATTTTAATCTTCTCCTTTCAGCATCCAGTGGCTGAGAGCAAGTGAGTTTACTGTTGTGCTGCCAGTCTATATATCAGTTCATTTCTCCTGTAGTGAATGGGAAACAGCCAAAGTTCTTTAATTGTTAGTGCTTGTAGGAATTACGTGCAAGTGAAAATGTAACATACTGCAACAGAGAGGATTCTGTGCTGTTCTTCAGAGTCAAGGGAGGAATCTTGTATCGTGCAGAATCTAACAAGCAGTAATGATATAAAATGTTCATCTTCAGAACGTCATTAGTTTTTGTTTCAGTGCATAGTGATGTACTTTTCTGAACACTGCTGAACTAACAATCAATGTAAACTGAATCCACTTGCAACTAAGTGACAAACCATTCAACTGCATTGGAGCTGACTGTCCATAATGTTCCTTGTACGGAAAAGACAATTGGCAAATTCACTTCTATTTTCTGATGTAGACAGAACATTACCCTGCCCCGTAGTGTGATGATGCACCATTAACAGTACTCTTGTGTTACGCTAGTAGGGAGGAGGAGGAAAGGAAAAGAACTTTCATTTTTTGTCATGCATTGCAGAATACGTAAACTGCCAAATTCAATTTATGGAATAACCAACACTGTTCAACGCTGCTTGAAAATAAAATGAGCAGTTCCTCAAACCCACCAATTTTGGCTTTTTTTTCTCCACTGCTTTGAAGGGTGGTTATTAGATTCCTTTGATGCATTGTGAAAATTGCAGCAAGATTTCACGCTTTTTTGCGATACATCCTCAGGAGGGGGAGGAGGAATGCAGAGCTCTTTGTAGATAATTGAAACGAGTTTCTGGTTGGACTGAAACAGACAAAACAAAGTCATCTACTGCAGTATGAAGAAATGGAGAATGATGTTGTGATAAAGATTAGATTACTTAGTAAGGAAACAGGCCCTTCGGCCCAACAAGTCCACACCGACCCTCTGAAGAGCAACTGACCCAGACCCATTCCCCTACATTTACCCGTTCACCTAACACTATAGGCAATTTAACCTGGCCAATTCACCTATCCTGCACATTTTTGGACTGTGGGAGGAAACTGGAGCACCTGGAGGAAACCCATGCAGACATGGGGAGAATGTGCAAACTCCACACAGACAGTTGCCTGAGGCGGGAATTGAACCCAGGTCTAACCACTGTACCACCGTGCCACCCACTAGATGGGGATGACAGCTCCGCTGATACCATGACACATTCATGCAAATGAATGTTAGCTGATCAGGATGAAAATTGTTAGCTGGTTGTTTCTGGTCAGTGAATACTCATGTTTTGAGGGGTCTGATTCTGTGCTGTCGGACTCCCCCTCTCTGACAAAGGATGTGTGGGTGGAAATCATTTTGAATGTAACATTTTCTGTCACTTGCAATGTCAATGAAACTGCAAGGCGGTTAGACATTGTAACAGGCGTCAAGATGATGTATGTTTTGAAACTCATTGTAAGTCAGAGAGAGAGATAGAGACAGAGACAGTGTGTGTGTTTGTGTTTGGGGGGGGGGTGGGAGGTGGGGGGGTGGGGGGGTGGGAGGGGTAACATTTGGTTACGTACCTACACACTAATCATTCTGTGTCAGGCTTTGATAGGGAATGTGCATATGGAATTCATATTATTTGATTGCTGTCTCTATATACATGACAAAAGATTAATTCTGTTGCTCTGAATTTCTGAGAGCTGTAAAGTTTCCTTCAATATAAATTTGTACTCTATTTTACATATGGTTGCCCAAAGTAATCATATCAGCTATTCGTCACCTTGATTGTAACATTAAAATTATTGTTACCAAATGCAGATGATATAAAGATTGGTGGACTTGTGGGTAGTGTAGAAACTTGTCAAAGGATACAGCAGGATATGGCCTGAAAATATGGCAGATTGAGTTTAATCTGGCAAACTGTAAGATACTGGACTTTGGGAAATCAAATTTTAAGGAAACGTATACAGTAAATGGTTGGACTCTGAAAGTCATTGATGTACAGAAGGATCTTGGGGTTCAAGTCTCTAGCTCCCTGAAAGTGGCCATGCAAGTAGATAGGGTGGTATCCAGAAGGAGGTGTTTGGCAAGCTTGCCTTATTGGTTGGGGCATTGAGTACAAAGGTCAGAATGCCACATTGCAGCTTTATATAACTTTGGTTAGGGTCATGCTTTGTTTTGTGACAAAACATTAATTCTGTCCTTCTCAGTTACTGATAGTGAGTTCAAATATTGAAGAAAACATTTCAGCTATCTACTTCATATATGGTTGTTCAAAATAACAGCATCGTCTATTTGTTAACCTCTATTGTAATGTGAAAAGTATCCTTAGTAAAGTTCAGAACCCATGAGGACAGCCTCAAATCGGGACCTTGGGTTCCTATTACAGGGCTCATGCACGAAGTGTCGATTCTCCTGCTCTTTAGATGCTGCCTGACCTGCTGCGCTTTTCCAGCAACACATTTTCAGCTTTCATTCCTGTTACACTACACACTCTCACTCACACACATGCATGCAGACCTTCTCTCATCCACACACTTCCCCTCATACATACATACATACATACACCCCCACACACTCACACCTATGCACACACCCTCTCACAGGCTGACACCATCACACTCATATACACAAACTTTATCAAGCGTGCACACACACTCACAAACATATTCGCATATGCACTCTCATTCACTCAAGTCTATGGGGTGAATTTGCATTTGCAGAATTATATTTGCAGATACATTCTATTTTGCTCAAAAAGAGCACAATCTGCAGGCAGTCAATCCATATATTTCTACTTTGGCAATAGAACCAGTGTGACTCAAGATTGGGATACAGACAGACTCTAACCTCACACCTTTAATACATTATCTGAGCTGAGATGTCACCCTTTTTTAAATAAAACCCGAAGTCATCGTGAGAATGTGACGTAAAAGAAGTTATGGGATGTATATATTAATGAACTGAAACCCGCAACCTTTCATTCTAAAGGATGAAAGACTTTACAATTCAGATTTGTTCAATATATCATTTCAGTTGTATGACACTAATGTTTCGCTATAAATTCTGTGCCTCATGATCCTGTTTCACAGCTACCTGATGAAGGAGCAGCACTCTGAAAGCTAGTACTTCCAAATGAACCTGCTGGACTATAATCTGATGTTGCGTGATTTTTCAGTGTGGTTGCCACATTACAAGAAGGATGTGGAGGATTCAGAGAGGATGCAGAAGAGGTTTGCCTGAATGTTGTCTAGAGGGTATGAGCTATAAAGAGAAGCTAGAAAAACCTGGGTAGGTTTCTTCTGAGCAGCAGAGGCTGAAGGCTGACCTAATAGAAGACTGTAACATTTTGAGAAGAGTTGTAGCTCAGGTTGAGGTCTGGATCCAGGTTTTCTCACTGAGCTGGGAGCTCCATTTTCAGATGTTTTATTACCATACTAGGTACCATTATCAATGAGCCTCCAGGTGAAGCACTGGTGGTGTGGCCTGCTTTCTATTTATGTGTCCACTACATTAGATAAACAGACAGAAACCTAGCCATAGCTAGCCACAAAAAGACATGACCACTCTCACTAGTATCCTTACATACAGATGAGGAGGGACAACACATCCATCCTAGGAAAGACCAAACAGAGAGACACACAAGAATTCCCAGAAGCATGGTATTCCAATCGGAACTCCATCAACAAGCACATTGACTTGGATCCAATTTACCACCCCCAGAGAAAATGAGCAGGAAATGACATCACCAACCCAAAGAAACTTACACACATGAATATAAAGTGGCCCATACCACCAGTGCTTCATCCTGAGGCTCACTGATGATGTTACCTAGTATGGTGATGAAACATCTGAAAACGGAACTCCCAGCTCAGTGAGAAAACCTGGATCCAGACCCTCAACCTGAGCTACAACTCTTCTAAAAATGTTACAGTCTTCTATTAAGTCAGCCTTCAGCCTCTGCTGCTCAGAAGAAACCTACCCAGGTTCTTCTAGCTTCTCATTATAGCTCATACCCTCTAGACAACATTCGGGCAAACCTCTTCTGCATCCTCTCTGAATCCTCCATGTCTTTAATGTAATATGGCAACCACAACTTCAGGAAATTCCTGAAGAAGGGCTTATGCCTGAAATGTCGATTCTCCTTCTCCTTTGATGCTGCCTGACCTGCTGCGCTTTTCCAGCAACACATTTTTAAGCTCTGATCCCCAGCATCTGCAGTCCTCACTTTCTCCCCTCAGTATATTCCCATTTGTTGTCTATTTCCATTTATTGTCTGACTTCCCAAAATGCATTCCCCGAAACTTAGAGCTGAACTCCATCTGCCACTTTCCTGCCCACTCCACCAAACCATCTATATAGTTTTGGAGCTTACAGCTATCCTCTATACGGCCAATTTTTCTGTTGTCTGAAAATTTCACAAATCTGCCCACCACATTCAAGTCCAAATCATTAATGTATACAACCAACAGCAGAGGTCCCAACACTGAGCTATGCAGAGCAGCACTTAAAACAACTTTCCATTCACAATGACTGCCATTGACCATTATCCTTTATTTCCTGTGACTAGTCAATTCAACACATTGCCCGATATCCATGGGATTTTACTTCTTCGACCAGTCTGATGTGATGCTGCTGTTCCTTTAACAAGCTTGTAAAAGACACAGGCTCGGAAAAGTCGAAGTTGATGGGTTTGAGGGCCATTTTGATTATAGCTAACAGAAAATGCCTCAGGCAAAAGGCTTCCATATTTTGAAAAAGAACACTTGTACAATGAAAGAGGAGTGGTCCAGTTTTCCCAGCTCAGCTTTTCTCTGGTTTGATTCAGTTTTTGGCTGTCTGGCTATTGACTGAAAGCAGTCAGGCAGCTAAAAAAGCTGCTGAACCCAAAGGAGACAGTCCATGCTGGTACTCTCTCTCTCTGACTTCTCTCCTGTAAGGCCCTGTGTTTGATTTTACCTTTTGTGCCAAAGGGTATTTATGGGTCTTCACTCAGCGAGTCGTAAGTTCATGGAATGCCCTGCCAGTAGCAGTGGTGGACTCTCCCTCTTTATGGGCATTTAAGCGGGCATTGGATAGGTATATGGAGGATAGTGGGTTAGTATAGGTTAGGTGGGCTTGGATCGGCGCAACATCGAGGGCCAAAGGGCCTGTACTGCGCTGTATTCTTCTATGTTCTATGTTCTCTGGGGATTGTTGTAAATGTTGGGAACACCATCATTAAGTTGGTATAACCTGTTGGGTTTCCATATTTTTAAGTTATTTAGTATTCTGCTCTCTTTTGTTTGTGTATCATTCAGCAATTTTGTAAATCAAACTGTTTTGTTTAAAACTACTGGTTTGACCAGCTGCATCCCTCCAGGAATATCTTCGTTACACCTGTTAAAAAAAACTAGCAAAGTTAGGGTCCGGGCTACTTTCTTGAAATGTTTGGAGGGGGTCTGGCCTTTTCCATAACAGACTGGGGGTTGTTTGCAGAATTTATCCTGTAGTTCTGATTTGGGATTTGGTTTTTTGGACTCACAGGCAGCAAGTGGTAAGTCTTAGTGTCCTTTGTTCCGAGCATTGAATTTAATTGGTTTTAACAGTGCTTGGAGAAAGTGAGGGCTGCAGATGCTGGAGATCAGAGACTAGAGTGTGGTGCTGGAAAAGCACAGCAGGTTAGGTAGCATCTGGGGAGTAGGAGAATCAATGTTTTGGGCATCAGCCCTTCATCAGGAAACAGTGTTTGGGATAGCAATGGCTCTTTGAGTCATCAAGAGTTTTCTGGGGGTGGAAGAAGTCACTTCAGATTTTTGCAAAAAGTGATGAAGCCGAAGTTGCTGGAATTAGCAGACAAGCTGGAGCTCAACTGCCTCCTTCCATGAGGAAAAGGGCGATAACTACAGTAATAGCTCAATGTTTAAATTTGCTGGAAATGCCATCAGAAACTTTAGAGATGGCTAACATTCAATTGAAAATGAAGCAACTCGATTTAGAGGCAAAAGTCAAGGAAAGGGCAACAGAAACAAAATAGTTTGAATTACGATTAAAAGCAGAAGAGAGGGGGAAGAGAGAGAAAAGGAGAGAGAGGAAAGGAAGAAAGTGGGAGTTTGAACTTTAGAAATTGGCACTTAGACAGGAGTTCAAAAATTTGCTTCCTGAATTAATGAGAACTCATGTGGAAGAGCAGAGAGTTAAACCAGCAAGACTGGCATCAGAAATGGCTGATGATTGAGTTGATCAATAAATTGAAATTGGGTTGCCAAAATCAATTTCAATCCATGAGGGATAAAAATTGTGGATAAGAGAAATTCTCGTGTGGAAAGGAAAAAGTAGATCTCGGTGAAGATCATAAGGATGATTTACTACATGGTAAAAAGGAAACCCTTGAAGGGGAAAGAGAAGTGAAAAAGCTCTGGTGTTTCCAATAAAGTAGGCCATGGAATCAGTATTAGCTAGTTAGGAAAAGCACTGAGAAGCCAGATGTAGGAAACAGGATAAGCCAGTGAATTTTGTTGGAGTGGTAACAGAGAGCACTGTGGAGACTAGAAAGCTGCACCAGAATGTACAAGCTGGTTGGAGGTTGTTTATGGAAGAAGTGCCAGATCTTCTTAAACCATACACGGTGAAGGTAAAGTTGACTCACATAGACTCACATTGACAGGAGCAGCAGGTAAAAAGGTGACAATATTCACACATACAAGAATCCTCTCAATCTGCAATGCTAAAAGATGAGGATATATGTACCTCTGAAGGACTATTGCCAGAAAAGGTACGAGTAACGGGAATTCACATTAAGACAAGAAATGCTCAATTGTCAGAAGTGAGGTTAGAGTGTTTAGTGAAGAGGGGAGAAGTCATAGTAGGAGTACTGGACAAACTTTCAGCTCTGGGAATATAATTGGTCGTTGCTAATGATGTTGCTAATTCACCGGTAGGAGTGCTGCCGACTGTGATTGATACGCCAATGGAAATTGAGGCAACTCAACTATTGCAGGACACACATCCTGGGATGTTTCCTGTGTGGTAACGAGGTCACAAAGATACCAGTTGAAACAGAAAAGATCAAAGAGTACAGATAAGAAAGTTGAAGGGAAATTAGCAGAGACCCTGTTTGATCAGATAGTTGAGACAAACCAGAAACAGATAGACGACAAAGCAGACATCTTTAGCTCAGGTAAATTAACTGAGTTACAGTAGAAAGATGAAAATTTAAAGCAATTGTATCAAAAGGCATACACAAAACAAATTCAAGTCTATCCCTGATTGTTATTATCTTAAAAATGAAGTGTTAATGAGGAAATAGAGAACATCACATATTCAGGCAGGTGAGAAATAGGCAGAAGTTTATCAAGTTGTATTGCCAGTGGGTTATAGAAAGGACGTGTTGCGAGTAGCACATGAGCTACCTGCATAGATTGTTTGAAATTCACATTATTTAATTGTCATCTCTATATGTGACAACTATTCAGTCAAGGATGAATCCTGTCCTTCTCAGTCACAGATAAACTCCTGGTAAATATGCTTCATCCCGGTTGGAGAATTTGAGCTGTAGGCAGAGGCTGAACAGGCTGGAACTGTTTTCCCTGGAGAGTGACATTATAGAAGTTTATAAAATCATAAGGCGCATGGAGGGATGGTGGAGCCTGGGACAATTACAACATTTAAAAGGCATCTGGGTGGGTATAATGAGAAAGCCTTAAAACTTGTCCTTAAATACTTAGTCGAAATGTAATGTTGAATTATAGAACACAAGAAAATAAACAGAGCAGGCAAGGGGGGTATCAGGCCACAAAAGGGGGGACCTCGGATGTGCAGCAGATAAGAAACATCCGTGATAACAGGATGCTCTAAAGCAATTAAGAACATTTGCCTTAACATCAATGAATCTATGTAAAAAGGACACAGAGTGATAACATTCACAGATGTTAACTTGTGAAATTAATGACAGTTGAAAATGTCGATTCTCATGCCTGAAATGTCAATTCTCCTGCTCCTTGGATGCTGCCTGACCTCCTGCGCTTTTCCAGCAACACATTTTCAGCTCTGATCTCCAGCATCTGCAGTCTTCACTTTCTCCTAAATTAATGACAGTGTTTGATTGTGATCTCAGAAACTTTGTATCATCTCAGAATCATGTCAAAAGCCTTGTAATAAATGGTCAGGTCCTATCAATTATAATAGATTCTTATTGTGTGTGTGTGTGTGTGTGTGTGTGTGTGTATGTGAGTGAGTGAGTGAGTGAGTGAGTGAGTGAGTGAGTGAGTGAGTGAGTGAGTGATATATGAATGTTTTGAATTTATTTGCATTTTGGGACTTTATGATGATTTTGAGTAGCCATTGCTGATTATCAAATACAAACTCTAAAATGTAACATTGGTGAAGCTTTAACTTACTTGGTGTTCTTATACACCATGACTGCCCCACTGTCAATTCTAACTCGTCAGATCTTATGTCGTCTTTGAATTTGAAACACAACCCTGAAAAGAAAGCATGTTAATTTGAGCCTAATGAATCATTTCAAATTTAACCTTTCAGCCTCAGATACAGAATGATTTTGTATTTAAGATAAAAAGCAGGAGTTTGCTCCTAACTTAAAAATTGTTATAAACCGAACATTGAAGAGATTCTGACACAATCTGTCAGGAAGCCATTTTATGGTCAGTTTGACCTCCTCGCTAAGATGCCATTTTGTAAAGCAATGATATCTGACGTGCAAGCTGTGCAAGGTTACCTTATGACCTCTCCCACTTAGTTTAGACTGATACCTCTTTATAAAAGGAACTTACCTCACGACTGACAGTGACTCGGCTGGATCTGTTTTCCCTCCGATGGATGGTTGAAGGCCTACAGGAGTCATCAGTTAAGCGCATACAGACTTGTTAATTAACTTCTCTTCCTTATAAATTATTGCCTTTCCACTGTCTGTCTAATAAGAACATGCAGTGTTTTTTGTAAAGTTTTGTAAAAAGGAAGCCTGTTTGAGACAGAAGTGTGGAGTAATCTGCGAGGGCTCTTAAAGGAAGAGCTGGTGTCCTACTTTTCTAAGGTTTTAGAACCTCAGCCAGCCTGGCTTATAGGTGTCAATGTTACGTTATAACAGTGATGCTATTTGTAAATAAAGGGGAAGGCTAAAATTAAACTAAACTGTTTGTAAGAGGTTTTTATTCCAGACTACCAAAGAGCATGATCTCCAGGACTAACCAAGAGAGGCTTATAGGTCAGAATCCACAAGGGATTCCCTCGGCCGTCTCAAATCTGTACTTTAACAATATGAATAGGAAGGGTTTAGAGAGAGATGGGCTAAGTGCTGGCAAATGGGACCAGATTAGATTAAGATATCTGGTCAGCATGGCCAAGTTGGACCGAAGGGTCTGTTTCCATGCTATACGTCTCTATGACTCAACGACTCTTTGGTAACTCTTGCCCTGTCGGTGAGCACAGTTTCCTTCCATCTCTGCACTTAACCCCTACTTTACGGATGGTTGTTGAAACAATGCAACAATGTGGCCTGTCTTCATTGTAACTTAGAAAATGCCCTTAATAATGCTGCAGATTTTAATGCTGTTCTGGAGTGTCTATTTTGGATGAAGATTCAGTTTATCTCTCTCCAACACTGGTGTGTAAACATCAATGGGCTACATACCTTCTGTTTGTTAGAGGCAGCTGGTCACTCTGTGCTTTGAACTGAGGAAGTATTAGTGTCTTAGTCCCTCAGGTGTTTTTCTGGAGGAAGACACAGGGACACCACCTGTAAATCAACATGAGGCTAGTCTGGCAATACTGAGGGTGATCAATGTCCCATTCATTGCAACTTCATTAGAACATGCGTTGTCTTTTTCTTTAAAGCCAACAACTTAACCAGAACCACGGATCTGATTCCATTGTTGCCCTGAGCTGCTCCTTGTCTGGGGATTGTGTTTTTTTTCATGTGATTTGATACCAATTGATTTGGAGATGCTGGTGTTGGACTGAGGTGCACAATGTTAAAAATCACACAACGCCAGGTTATAGTCCAACGGAGTTTTTGGAAGCTCCTGATGTGTGATACCAATTGAGTAAGATCCAGAAACTGAGCAACAACTGACCAGCACCATGAATGGAAGTACTCAACCACCAGGATACTTCCACAGTTCAATATCCAACTCTCCAACTACCTGTTGGAAAGAGGAAACCGGCGCTATTTCTAATGTTTTTACCAAGACCCCAGTGGTACGTTCTTTCACAACAGTATCACATTCCTACAGTTGGTCCACACAACCTCAAGGGTGAGGTTGCCTCAAACACTTTTACAATTGTAATTTATGATATATTCATCCTCTGCTCCCACAGACAGTAACGGTTTCCAATAAAAAGGAGATGGGAATTCCTCGATGTCGGGTACAAATGCCAGGGCTCTCCACATTAAAAAGAAAATAAGCAATCTGACAGAGCTCAGCTCTTCTCTCAGACTCTGTGAGTGGCTCTTAAAAGAGCCTTTGGGTTGTCAGATTCAAGAACATTCTTCACTTTTTAACAGCTCTAGTAGGTACATCCACATACTGAATCAGAAATGTTTCTCGCGCACACTTAAATTCCTCTCCATCTAGACCCTTAACACTATGGCAGTCCCAGTCTATGTTTAGAAAGTTAAAAACCCCTACCATAACCACCTTATTATTTCTTACAGATAGCTGAGGTCTCCTTACAAGTTCGTCTCTTAATTTCCCTCTGACTATTAGGGGGTCTTTTATACAATCCCAATAAGGTGATCAACCTTTCTAATTTCTCAGTTCCACCCAAATAACTTCCCCGGATGTATTTCCAGGAATATCCTCCCGAAGTACAGCTGTAATGCTATTCCTTATCAAAACACCACTCCCCCTCCTCTCTCACCTTCCTGTAGCATTTGTATCCTGGAACATTAAACTGTCAGTTCTGTCCATTCCTGAGTCACGTTTCTGTAGTTTCCTGTGGTGATGTCATTTCCTGTTCTTTTTCTCGGGAGTGCTAAATGGGATCCAAATCAGTGTTTGTTGATGGAGTTCCGGTTGGAATGCCATGCTTCTAGGAATTCTCGTTCATGTCTGTGCTTGGCTTGTCCTAGGATGGATGTGTTGTCGCAGTCAAAGTGGTGTCCTTCCTCATCTGTATGTAAGGATACGAGTGAGAGTGGGTCATGTCATTTTGTGGCTAGTTGATATATATGTATCCTGGTGGCTGGTTTTCTGCCTGTTTGTCCAGAGTAGTGGACTCATATCCACAAGTCTCTATAATTGAGATGCATGGTTAAGGTTGATGCTCAGAATCTTTTTCCAGGAGTTGAAATGTCTAAAGCTAAGAGGCATGCATATAAGGTGAGAGGGGGAAAGTTCAAAGGAGACAGATGGGGCAGTTTCTTTTAAACATAGAGAGTGGTAGGAGTGGAACGCACTGTCAGGGGTGCAGATGGAGGCTGATACGATAAGGGTATTGAAAGGACTTTTAGGTAAGCAAATGAATATGTAAGAAATGGAGGGTTATGGACCAAGGGCAGGCAGAAGGGATTAATTTCATTTGGCGGCACAACATCGTGGGCTGAAGGACCCAGTTGTGTGCTGTACCGGTCTATGTTGAGATTTAATGCAGTGTATATTTCGGATGAGGATTCATTCAAGTTGATTGAAACTTTAGAATATAGATTAAATAGATAGAAACTTCCATTTCATTGGTGGTGTTTGACTTTGAAGATATCTGGAAATGGAGCTCAATATGAGTCTGACTCAATCCACTCTGACTGTGGAAAGGATGTTCTTCACTCTGATCACAGAAACATACCTACTGTATGTTCGAAGCAGCTGGTCAGATTTGGCTCTGTACCGAGGGAATATTACATTGTCTTGGTCCTTTGAGTACTTGCCTGGAGGAAGACAGAGGAGATACCTCCTGTAATTCAACATCAGCTGTGATTGGTAACATCAATGTACCATTCAGTTAATGATCATTATGATTTTTTATTTAAAGCCAGCAAATTAAACAGAACCACGGGTCTGATTCCACTCCTACCCAGAGCTACTCCTTGTCCATTTTTTCTTAACATCTAAGACCAATTGAATGAGATCCAGAAACTAAACAACATCCACACAGCTCCGTGAATCGGACTACCTGATGTAAGTGGGTATGTGGGTATGTGAGTTCAGTTATTGATGTGTACCTGCCAGTTCCGCCTTGGTGAATGTGAGAGTGTAGTTATCAAACTGTAACATTCATTATATGGTCAATATGTTTACACATTCACACAGCAGAGACTGGCAGGGTCCAATTAATAACTATCGAATCATAAAAATAATACAGCACAGAGGGGGCTATTCAGCCCATCTTGTCCATGCCAACCCAAAAACACCTAGATGCCCTTTCTCATCCCACCTTCCTGTCACAGCCCATAGCCTTGCAGTTTACAGAACTTGACGTGCAGTTCCATGATTTTTGTTTAAAATAGTTTAGGGTCTTTGCCTGCGCCACCAAATCAAAGTTAAAATCACACAACACCAGGCTATAGTCCAACAGGTTTACTTGGAAGCACGAGCTTTCAGAGCACTGCTCCTTCATCAGGTGATTATGGAGCGTAAGATTGTAAGACACAGAATTTATAGCAAAAGTTTCCAGAGTGATGTAACTGAAATTATATATTGAAAAAGACCCAAATTGTTTAAGTCTCTCCTCTTTAAAAATCATGACCACCAAATCAGGCAGCAAATTCCAGATACCCACCACTCTGCATAAAACACATTTTTCCTTACATATCATCTAATTCTATAGCTACATAGTTTGAATCAATGATCCCTGGTGTTTGAACTCTCTGCCAAAGGAAACAGGTTCCTCTCACCTCTCCCTCTCACTATTTAGTGAAAAATCGTACAACACCAGGTTATAGTTCAACAGGTTTATTTGGAAGTACCAGCTTTCGGCGTTCTTCTCCTTCATTAGTAGATCGCTATTTAGTATTCCTTTATCATGGCACCTTTGTTCCAAGGAATATAACCCCAACCTCTCCTGATAGCTACAATTCACCAGCCCTGGAAACAATCCAGTAAATCTGCTCTGCACTCTCTCCAGAGCAATGGCGTCCTTCCTGTGATGTGGGGACCTGACTGCACACAATACTCCAGCTGTAGCCACCAATGCCTTATACAGTTTCATTATTATATCCCTACTTTTGTATTCCATTCCTCTTCCCATGAAAAAGAGCATTCCACATGCATTCTTTACAACCCCATCTATCTTTAGGGGCCTGTGTACTTGCACACCAAGATCTCTCACTATATTCCCATTTACTGTTTGACTTCCCAAAATGCATTCCCTCACACTTATCAGAGCTGAACTTCATCTGCCACTTTTCTGCCCACTCCACTAAACCATCTATGATAGATTTGGAGCTTACAGCTATCCTCGACGCTATCCACGATGCTAACCACAATGTGGCCAATTTTTGTGTCACCTGCAAATTTCACAAATTTATCCACCACATTCAAGTCCAAGTCATTAATGTATAAAACAAACAGCAGAGATCCCAACACTGAGCCATGCAGAGCACCACCTGAAACAACTTTCCATTCACAAGAGCAGCCATCAACCATTATCATTTCTTTCCTGTAACTAAGCCAACTTTGCATCCAACTCACCACATTACCATGTATCCCACAACTTTTACTTTTTGGACCAGTTTGCTGTGATGATGCTGCTCCTTTACCAATCTTGTAAAAGACACAGGCTCCAAAAAGTTTTAGGGCCATTTTGATTATAGCTAACAGGTAATGCTTTAATCAAAAGGCTTCCAAATTTTTAAAAAGAACACTTGAACAATGAAAGGGGAATGGCTCAGTTTTCCCAGCTCAGCTTTTCTCTGGTTTGATTTGGTTTTTGACAGTCTGGCTGTTGACTGAAAGCAGTCAACAGTGAAAAAGTTGTTGAACCCAAAGCAGGTCCATGCTAGTACTCTCTCTCTCTCTCTCTCTCTCTGACATCTCTCCTGTAAGATCGTGTCTTTGATTTTACCTTTGTGTGCCAAAGGGTGTTTGTGGGGATTATTGCAAGTGTTGGGAACAACATCGTTAAGTTTGTATAATCTGTTGGGTTTTCGGATGTGTTAACTTATGTCGCATTCTGTTCTGTTATGAGACATAGGAGCATTTGTTTGTGTTTCATTTGATAATCTTGTAAATCAATTCTGTTTTGTTTCAAACAACATGGTTTGACCAGCTACATCACTTCTGCATTACACCTGCTTAAAACAACTAGCAAAGTTAGGGTCCAGGCTACTTGAAATGTTCTGAGGGGATCTGGCATGGTCTATACTATTTTGGGGGCTCTATGCAGGATTTGTTCTATAGTTCTGATTTGGGATTAGGGTTGTTGGACTCTGAGGCAGCGAGTGGTGGGTGTTAGTGTATTTTGTTCTGGGTTTTGAATTCAGTTGGTTTAAACAGTGTTTGGGAGAGCAATAACTATTTCAGTCAACAAGAGTTTTCTGTGGGGGTGGAAAAAGTGATTTTGGGGCTTTTACAAAAGGTGATTAAGGGTAAGATGCTGGAAATAGCAGACAAGCTGGGATTGAGGCTGTGTCCTTCCATGAGGAAAGGAGAGATAATTACAGCAGTAGCTCAGCATTTAAATTTGTTGGTAACACTATCAGAATCTTTAGAGATGGCTAACATTCAATGGAAAATTCAGCAACTTGAGTTAGAGGCAAAACACAAGGAAAGGGCAACAGAAATGAAATCTTTTGAATTATGATTAAATACAGAAGAGAGAGTGAGGAGAGAGAGTAAAGGAGAGAAAGTAAAGGAAGAAAGAAAGAGAGTTTGAACTTTGGAAATTGGCACTTCCTGAATTAATGAACTCATGTAGAAGAGCAGAGAGCTATAATGGCAAGATTGGCAGCCGAAATGGCTGATGGTTATGAGTTGGTCCATAAGTCAAAGATTGGCTTCCAAAACCAATTTCAATCCATGAGGGATAGAAGTTGAGGAGAAGAAAAATCCTCACATGGAAAGGAATAGATCTCTGTGAAGATCATAAGTATGACTTACCACAGGGTAAAAAAAGAAACCCTTGAAGGGGAAAGAGAAGTTAAAAAGCTCTGGTATTTTCGCTGCAATACAGTAGGCTACATAAATCAGTGTTGGTGGGTTAGGAAAAACACTAGGAAACCAGATGTAGGAAATAGGGTAAGCCAGTGAATTTTGTTGGAGTGGTAACAAATAGCACAATGGACGTTCAAAAGCTGCACCAGAATGTACAAGCTGGTTGGAGGAGCCAGATCTTCTTTACCTTCCACCACTGAAGGTAAAGTTTACTCGCATAGGCCAGGAGGAGCAGGTAAAGTGGTTACAATATTAAGAGATACAACGATCCTCTAAATCTGTGATGCTGAAAGATGAGGAGATATGCACCTCCGAAGGATTATTGCCAGAAAAAGGTTCTAGTACCGGGAATTCATATTGAGACAAGAAATGCTTAATTGTGAGAAGTGAGGTTAGATTATCCAGTGAAGAGTGGAGAAATTGTGGTAGGAGTATTGGACATACTCTCAGCTCCGGGAATACAATTGCTAATAATATTGTTGAATCACCAGTAGGAGTGCTGGCTACTGTTGTTGCAAAGCCAATAGAAACTCAGGCAACTGAATTATTGCTGGACATATATCCTAGGATTATTCCTGACTGTGTGGTGACAAAGTCGCAGTCACCAGTTGAAACAGAAGAGATCAAAGAGGACAATACGAAAGTTGAAGTGAAATTAGCAGAGACCCTGTTGGATCGGATGGTTGAGACAAACCGGGAACAGATGATAAAGCAGATATGTTTAGCTTAAATCTTAAGCAAATTTAAAGCAATTGTATCAAAAGGCATGCACAGAAGAATATGAATCTATCCCTGCATCTTCTCATATTCAGGCTGATGGGAAATATGCTGATGGTTATGAGTTGGTCCATAAGTCAAAGTTTGGCTTCCAAAACCAGTTTCAATCCATGAGGGATAGAAGTTGAGGACAAGAAAAATCCGCACATGGAAAGGAATAGATCTCTGTGAAGATCATAAGTATGACTTACCACAGGGTAAAAAGGAAACCCTTGAAGGGGAAAGAGAAGTTAAAAAGTTCTGAGGTTTTTGCTGCAAAACAGTAGGCTAAATAAATCAATATTGGTGGGTTATGAAAAACACTGGGAAACCAGATATAGGAAACAGGATAAGCCAGTGAATTTTGTTGGAGTGGTAACAGAAAGCACAATGGAGGCTCAAAAGCTGCACTAGAAATGCACAAGCTGGTTGGAGGTGTGAGGTCTTCTTAAATCATCCATAGGCCAGGAGAAGCAGATAAAGTGGTTACAATATTAAGACATTTTGTTGGAGTGGTAACAGAAAGCACAATGGAGGCTCAAACGCTGCACCAGAAATGCACAAGCTGGTTGGAGGTGTGAGGTCTTCTTAAATCATCCACCTTTGAAGGTAAAGCTTACTCGCATAGGCCAGGAGAAGCAGATAAAGTGGTTACAATATTAAGACATACAAAGATCGTCTAAATCTGTGATGGTTAAAGATGAGGAGATACGCACCTCTGAAGGACTATTGCCAGAAAAAGGTTCTCGTAACGGGAATTCATGTTAAGACAAGAAATGCTTAATTGTGAGAAGTGAGGTTAGATTATCCAGTGAAGAGTGGAGAAGTTGTGGTAGGAGTATTGGACAAACTCTCAGCTCCGGGAATACAATTTATCCTTGCTAATAATATTGTTGATTCACCGGTAGGACTGCTGCCTACTGTTGTTGCAAAGCCAATGAAAACTCAGGCAACTGAATTATTGCTGGACATATATCCTGGGATTATTCCTCACTGTGTGATGACAAAGTCACAGTCACCACTTGAAACAGAAGAGAACAAGGGTACAGATAAGAAAGTTGAAGTGAAATTAGCAGAGACCCTGTTGGATCGGATGGTTGAGACAAACCGGGAACAGACAGATGATAAAGCAGATATGTTTAGCTTAAATCGTAAGCAAATTTAAAGCAATTGTATCAAAAGGCATACACAGAAGAAGAATATGAATCTATCCCTGCATCTTCACATATTCAGGCTGATGAGAAATATGCAGAAATTTATCGAGTCATAGTGCCATTGGGTTGTAGAGGGAGGTGTCGAATAGCGCATGAGCTACCACGAGGTCATTTAGGAGTGAGAAAAACTCAGACTTTTGCAGAGATTGTTTGGAATTCACATTTAATTGTCATCTCTGTCTGAGAACTATACGGTAAAGGATTAAATCTGTCCTTCTCTGTCACAGATAAACTCCATGTAAATGTGCTTCCTCCAGGTTGAAGGATTTGAGCTATAGGGAAGGCTGAATAGGTTGGATCTGTTTTCCCTGGAGAGGGACGTTTTATAGAAGTTCATAACATCACAAGGGGCATGGAGAAGTGGTGGAGGCTGGTACAATTACAACATTTAAAAGGCATCTGGTTATGGTTATGAATAGGAACGGTTTAGATGGACATGGGCCAAGTGCTGGCAAATGGGACTAGATTTTGTTAGGATACCTGATCAGCATAGACAAGTTGGACGGCAAGGTCTGTGTCCATGCTGTACATCTCTATGACTCAATGATTCCTTGTGCTCACCAACAGGACAGGAATTGTGCCGCGCTGCACCTTGTCTGGAGATTGTGTTTGTTTTTCATATGATTCGATACCAATTGAGTGAGACCTAGAAACTGAGTAACTACTGCACAACTCCATGAATGGGACTACTCACCACCGGGATGCTAATACAGTTCAATATCCAACTCCCAATCTACTACCTGGAGAGAGGAAAAACGACACGATATCTAATGGTTTTACCAAGACCCATATGTTTGTCCTTTTAGAGGAGTATCCCATTCCTACAGTGAGTCTGCGGTTCCACTATTGATTGCACACTTTCAACAAACAGTGGGAAACAGAATGAAATTTCATTAGGTTCAGAGGATTGTAAACCACAAGAATGTCCCACAGCAGCTTCTTCCCGCTCTGCCTCCC
>NC_057759.1:1830964-1832876 GCF_004010195.1 Chiloscyllium plagiosum
CCGCCTCTCACTCTCTGTCAGCTCTTTCTCAGCCAGGTCGGGCCGGGTTGTATAAAAAAGGAAGGGGAGGCAGCTCGGCTCTCATTCGGCAGCGATTGGAGTGAAGAAGCGTGATGTCTGGAAGAGGCAAAGGAGGTAAAGGCCTGGGAAAAGGCGGAGCGAAGCGGCACCGGAAAGTGCTCCGTGATAACATCCAGGGCATCACGAAACCAGCCATCCGGCGCCTGGCTCGCCGTGGCGGGGTCAAGCGCATCTCGGGCTTGATCTACGAGGAGACCCGCGGGGTGCTGAAGGTTTTCCTGGAGAATGTGATCAGGGATGCGGTCACCTACACTGAGCACGCCAAGCGCAAGACAGTCACCGCCATGGATGTGGTGTACGCTCTGAAACGCCAGGGCCGCACTCTCTATGGATTCGGCGGCTGAGGATGAAGCGACCCTTTTCCAGCGAACCCAAAGGCTCTTTTCAGAGCCACCCAAACTCTCCGATAGAGAGCGGAGACCTGAGGACGGAGAAGGCAGCGCATAAGGAGGGATAGTGTAACGGTTCTATAACGTGTCATTTTGCCCAGACATGACCCTTTCAGAAACGATACTTACATGAGTTGTGATGCTGGGACACAGCGTATGTTTTCAGAGCATGCTCTGTCCATGTGCCTGTTACAGACCGTTCAGGCGGCCATGAAGTTGTTTCGGCTGATGATAATCTGGTTGAAATAAAATATCGATTCGGTGAGCTTCTGTTATTTTATCGTGGTACAATTTCAACAGCGGCAGCGTTGTTTAGATTGATTCGCGGTGGGTAGACGTTCGGCTGTTCAGTTTGACTGGGCTGTTTTAAACCCCGCCTTTCCTCTTGCCTGTAACAGACATAAGACAATAATTCCCCCTTTTGTCCGGGCTGATTGCTAACTAAGCTTTAATCGATTACTATAAAGCATCTGTGTTGCGAACGAGTGGCGTAATATGTCTTAATATGTTATTTGATTTCAGGGTTTGAGAGGGTGAATTCAGCGGGCATTTTGCAATTGACCAACTGTCATTTCACGTTATCCGATCAGCCTCCAACAATTCTTTTCCTGCCTTTTCTGTCCCTTCCAAAGCTGTTTCTCTGTGGGCTGAGGGACAGGGCTGTATCCAATCCCAGCTCTAGGGCGGACTCTCCATTCCCGTAAACAGGTAGCACCGCAGCAGCCTCAGCCTTGACAGCAGCAGCCTGTGTCTGTGTGTAACTGCGAGTTGAGGAGAATGGCTCGGACCAAGCAGACAGCGCACAAATCCACCGGAGGGAAAGCTCCCCGCAAGCAGCTGGCGACCAAAGCGGCCCGCAAGAGCGCTCCGGCCACGGGCGGAGTGAAGAAGCCTCATCGCTACAGGCCCGGCACGGTGGCTCTGCGGGAGATCCGCCGCTACCAGAAATCCACCGAGCTGCTGATCCGCAAACTGCCCTTCCAGCGCCTGGTGCGAGAGATCGCTCAGGACTTCAAGACCGACCTGCGCTTCCAGAGCTCGGCGGTGATGGCCCTGCAGGAGGCCAGCGAGGCTTACATGGTGGGACTGTTTGAGGACACCAATCTGTGTGCCATCCACGCCAAGCGGGTCACCATCATGCCCAAAGACATCCAGCTGGCCCGCCGGATCCGCGGGGAGCGCGCCTAAACGGAGTATGGCCGGCCCTGCATACTCACCCTGAGTGTAAGAGAAAAACACAACGGCTCTTTTCAGAGCCACTAAACCATCCAGAGGGAGCAGGAAACGATGGGTTGTATTAATATTGTAATTATAAAAAAAACAGGAAGTAAGTACGGAATGAGTTATAAGCGATATTGACATGGGCAGTGAAGTCCTATCTAATGAGATCTCCCGTGTTCGCAGAATTTATTATGACATTGTGAAATATAATTTTAACATCA
>NC_057759.1:1833376-1876660 GCF_004010195.1 Chiloscyllium plagiosum
GGAGAGAGGAAAAACGGCGCGATATCTAATGGTTTTACCAAGACCCATGTGTTTGTCCTTTTAGAGGAGTATCACATTCCTACAGTGAGTCTGCGGTTCCACTATTGATTGCACACTTTCAACAAACAGTGGGAAACAGAATGAAATTTCATTAGGTTCAGAGGATTGTAAACCACAAGAATGTCCCACAGCAGCTTCTTCCCGCTCTGCCTCCCACAGAAGGCCCACACACAGCCCGAGAAAGGCCTCTCTCTTCCCCCCCCCAGCCCGCTCACTCCAACTTCCGGGACCAGTTCCTGCTCCGCTCGGCCTCTTACAAACAGCCCCCGGTTCTCCCTGAACTCACCCCGAATCAATCCCGGTCTCGGAGCCCCCTTTGTGTCTCAGGCTCCCATCCCGATGTGCTGTTGGAAGGAGCCTGCTGTTCCCTCGCTTCCCTGGGCGCTGATCTCTCCATTGCGGTCTGTTTCAAACAAACCTCTTGCACTCACTGAGTAAATGCTCCTCAATAGCAGCGCTGGGGGAGGGCCGCACGCATGCGCTCCTCTGGACAGGACTATCACCTGATGAAGGAGCGTCGCTCAGAAAGCTAGTGTGCTTCCAAATAAACCTGTTGGACTATAACCTGGTATTGTGTGATTTTTAACTTTGTACACCCCAGTTCAACACCGGCATCTCCAAATCTTGGGGAGAAAAGGTTCGGTCCCAGACACAGTTGGGGTGGGAGTGAGCTGGAGGCGGAGCTGGATGATCAAAGCCATTTCCGTGCTTTGTCTGTCACTCAGTTTCCTCTCCGGACCCGCCTCTCACTCTCTGTCAGCTCTTTCTCAGCCAGGTCGGACCGGGCTGTATAAAAAAGGAAGGGGAGGAAGCTCGGCTCTCATTCGGCAGCGATTGGAGTGAAAAAGCGTGATGTCTGGAAGAGGTAAAGGAGGCAAAGGCCTGGGAAAAGGCGGAGCGAAGCGGCACCGCAAAGTGCTCCGTGATAACATCCAGGGCATCACGAAACCAGCCATCCGGCGCCTGGCTCGCCGTGGCGGGGTCAAGCGCATCTCGGGCTTGATCTACGAGGAGACCCGCGGAGTGCTGAAGGTTTTCCTGGAGAATGTGATCAGGGATGCGGTCACCTACACTGAGCACGCCAAGCGCAAGACAGTCACCGCCATGGATGTGGTGTACGCTCTGAAACGCCAGGGCCGCACTCTCTATGGATTCGGCGGCTGAGGAGAAAGCGACCCTTTTCCAGCGAACCCAAAGGCTCTTTTCAGAGCCACCCAAACCCTCCGATAGAGAGCGGAGACCTGAGGGCGGGGAAGGCAGCACATAGGGAGGGGATATTTTAACGATTCTATAACGTGTTATTTGTCATTTTGCCCAGACACTGATGCGGTACTATTACGGTATTTGTCTTTCATTGACCCTTTCAGAAACGATACTTACATGAGTTGTGATGCTGGGACACAGCGTATGTTTTCATAGCCTGCTCTGTCCATGTGCCTGTTACAGACCGTTCAGGCGGCCATTAAGTTGTGTTTCGGCTGATTATAATCTGGTTGAAATAAAATATCGATTCGGTGAGCTTCTGTTATTTTATCGTGGTACAATTTCAACAGCGGCAGCGTTGTTTAGATTGATTCACGGTGGGTAGACGTTCGGCTGTTCAGTTTGACTGGGCTATTTTAAACCCCGCCTTTCCTCCTGCCTCTAACAGACATATCAGGCAATAATCCCCCCTTTTGTCCGCGCTGATAGCTAACTAAGCTTTAATCGATTACTATAAAGTATAAGTTGCGAACGAGTGGCGTAATATATCTTAGTCTGTTATTTGATTTCCGGGTTTGAGAGGGTGAATTCAGCGGGCATTTTGAAACTGACCAACTGTCATTTCCAGTGAACCAATCCGCCTTCAACAATTCTTTTCCTGCCTTTTCTGTGCCTTCCGGAGCTGTTTCTCTGTGGGTTGAGGGACAGGGCTGTATCCAATCCCAGCTCTAGGGCGGGATCTCCGTTCCCTTAAACAGGGAGCACCGCAGCAGCCTCAGCATTGACAGCAGCAGCCTGTGTGTGTGTTACAGAGAGTTAAAGAGAATGGCTAGAACCAAGCAGACAGCGCGCAAATCCACCGGAGGGAAAGCCCCTCGCAAGCAGCTGGCGACCAAAGCTGCCCGCAAGAGCGCTCCGGCCACGGGCGGAGTGAAGAAGCCTCATCGCTACAGGCCCGGCACGGTGGCTCTGCGGGAGATCCGCCGCTACCAGAAATCCACCGAGCTGCTGATCCGCAAACTGCCCTTCCAGCGCCTGGTGCGAGAGATCGCTCAGGACTTCAAGACCGACCTGCGCTTCCAGAGCTCGGCGGTGATGGCCCTGCAGGAGGCCAGCGAGGCTTACCTGGTGGGGCTGTTTGAGGACACCAACTTGTGTGCCATCCACGCCAAGCGGGTCACCATCATGCCCAAAGACATCCAGCTGGCCCGCCGGATCCGCGGGGAGCGCGCCTAAACGGAGCATAGCCGGCCCGGCACATTCATCCCGAGAGTAAGAGAAAAACACAACGGCTCTTTTCAGAGCCACTAAACCAGCCAGAGGGAGCAGGAGTCGATGGGTTACGGAGTACACTGCCCATGTCAATATGAGCGATATTGACGGGCAGTGAAGTCATATTTAATGAGATCTCCCGTGTTCGCAGAGTTTATTACGACAGATTGTGAAATATAATTTTAACATCACATTGTGGTAGTAGATTATAAATTCCCGCGAATCTCATTCTCTGTCTCGGTATTCATATGGCTTGTCGTTGGGGGATGGCAAAGATTTGGCGCCAAGACATCCAATTGTTACTTGCGGACATTGGTATCGTATTTTAGGAAGTGCACATGAGCTGAGTAAAGCATTAATGGGGAGTCAGTTAAACAAGAAAGTCACAGGCAGCGGCAGTCTAGTTCCAACTACTGAGATCTCCGGTGATCGCAGATTTTGTTATAATAGATTCCAGAATTTAACTGATGGGGATGGGATAGAATTGGCGCCAAAAGGTCAACGGCTCATTTTCAAATTTGAAAAGCCCACTAACATGTACAATAGAACTTTTACAGAGGAGAATTCGTAGGTACTTATGCGTTGATTTGTCTATCGATTACAGAAGTGTAGTTTATACAATTCACTTTACCCCGTCCCTCCTTTTACAGCTGAAAAAAATCACTCACGGGTACTCAATATGCTTTCTCTGGGGACAGAGAAGAAAGCCAGTCTATGAACACACTAGTGAACAAAGCGCAGAGAGATAGGGGCCGCTATATCGATTGTTTACTTATTGCACTGAGTCAATTCAGCTCTTCCTGATGCAGTTGAAAGGAATATGAAACCAAAGTCAAACCCGATCGGGGATATTTCTCGTTCGGCAAGCACAAATTCACCATGTGCGTTTTTGCCGGGGGGGGTTTATGAGTGCGTGTGCGAGTGTAAAGGAGTATACGCGTATGTCTGTGAGAGGGTGCATGCCTGAGTGAGGGACAGTATATGTGAGCGTATGAGAGAGGGTTCTCCGTGAGTGTCTGTGTGTACTTCGCTCAAAAGCTGTATGAATCCAAGTGAGATTCTGTAAATCCATTTTTTAAAAGATTAGAATCAGTCTGACCATTGTGGCACAGATAGTCTCACTCAGGGCAGCTTACACCTTAAAGGCATTATCTGAACCAACGTGTTGTTGTTCAGGTTCCTGACACCTGACAACAGTTGTTCAAGTTCACTTAAGAATGTAACTTTTAGATGTTCTGCGATTTACAAGAACTGAAACCACCATGGTCTTTTTGAATATGATTTGAGTTACATCAAACACTAAACTTTTGTGAAAAATTGTCTTACGATCTTATATTCTACGAACGTGATGAAAGCACCGAAAGCTAGTGCATAGAAATTAAAGTGTTGGGTTATAAGCTGGTGTTGCGTGATTTTTAACTTTATACACCATAGTCCAACATCAATATCTCCATTCACAAGTATTCAATAATAAGGCGCTAGTAATTGACTGATCTCAGGTTCAAAGTTCAAGCTTCTCCACATTAAAAGTAAAATAAATCCGGCAGAGATGACAGTGTAACTCCTTTCACAGATGCTGTGAGTGGCTCTGAAAAGAGCCTTTGGGTTGTCAGATTCAAGAATACTCTTCACCTTTTAGCAGATGCAGCAGCGGCGGTTTTCTTGGGCAGCAGCACGGCCTGGATATTAGGCAGCACCCCGCCCTGAGCGATGGTCACCCCTCCCAACAGCTTGTTGAGCTCCTCGTCGTTGCGCACGGCCAGCTGCAGGTGCCTGGGGATGATGCGGGTCTTCTTGTTGTCCCGGGCCGCGTTGCCGGCCAGCTCCAGGATTTCAGCCGTCAGATACTCCAGCACCGCAGCCAGATAGACCGGCGCTCCGGCACCCACACGCTCAGCATAGTTACCCTTTCTCAGGAGCCTGTGAACACGGCCCACCGGGAACTGCAGGCCAGCCCGGGACGACCGAGACTTCGCCTTGGCGCGAGCTTTCCCACCGCCCTTTCCTCTTCCAGACATGGTCAAAATCTCACAAGCACTTTCACGGAGAATGCTGCACTCCGCCCACATTGCGGCCTCTTATACCTTCGGGAGGAATGGTGGGGCGGCCGTTTCTGATTGGTCCCATTGTCCAGCCCCTCCTAATGTTGTTCCAATTCCCAATCAGATATCTGCCTCATCCCCCAATCCGGAGAGGGCACGGGGAGGAGGGCGGAAAGTACTGGCGCCAAATCATCAACCGCCTTCTTTCCAATTTGAAAATACCGCCAATTTACAAACAAAGGAGTGCGTTTTATATTGAAAAATGAAGTACAAAATACAGAGGAAGTTTTTATAAAATACTCGTATCTTAATTTACTTTTAGTTTACAAATGTATACTTCACTCGATCTGTCTCTCCCTCATTTGGCGACCTGTATCCGTCCATTTCTGATCTCGAATTTTCTATACCTAAAAAAGCTGAAAAGAAACACGCCAAACACTGCAGTCCGCACTTGACTTCTCACTTCACATTTCAATAGCTGATAAAGCAGCACACAACATTCTTCCGGCACAGTATCGATGGCGAACACGGTGTTTAGACGATATTTTAAAGCTGTCCTCCCTTATTGCTGTCGCTCTCAGATTCAGCAAAATCACCACATTTCAACCCGGCAGCTGTTTTGGCGTTCTCTCGGTTCCCTTTGAAAGCCTCTCACCGACAGCAGAAAGTGCTTTGCTTTTTGCATTCTGAAAAATCGGATTAAACCCGCGCATTGCAATTTTTTTAAAATCAGATGAAAGATGCGGACAAGTATGTATTGTTTGCCAAGTTAAAAATCACACAACACCAGGTCATACTCCAACAAGCTAATTTGGAAGCACTAGCTATCGGAGTGCTACTCCTTCATTAGGTGGTTCTTTGCAAGGTGTGAAAATAAGTATTAAAATTTTACTAGGGATTTAGCAACTTTAGACAAACAAGATGAAAAATGATTCACCGACGTTTAATCTGCCCACTCTCTACGGACAGGGAAGAGGCTGTTTCTGCAATCTTCCCCCCACCGTACCTCATTAATTTGCAAAGCTCTTATATAAACAAATATAGCACTAGGAGTAAAATTATTTGATGGAGAATCATATGTAAACTAACACAAACATTCAGCTCTCTCTGGGAAGTTGTGGGTGTTTTTTTTTATAAGAGCCTTTGAGTTGTGGATATGTTTGTTTCAGTGCAATGCGGTCCCTCACTTGGAGCTGGTGTACTTGGTCACCGCCTTTGTGCCCTCCGACACGGCGTGCTTGGCCAGCTCCCCGGGCAGCAGCAGCCGCACGGCGGTCTGGATCTCCCGGGAGCTGATGGTGCTGCGCTTGTTGTAATGGGCCAGGCGGGAAGCCTCCCCCGCGATGCGCTCAAAAATATCGCCGACGAACGAGTTCATGATGCTCATGGCCTTGGAGGAGATGCCGGTGTCGGGGTGAACCTGCTTTATCACTTTGTAGATGTAAATGGCATAACTTTCTTTCCTGCACCGCCTCCTCTTCTTGCCAGCCTTCGTTGGCGACTTCTTCATGATTTTCTTCGCGCCCTTCTTGGAGGCTTGCTGCGCTTTCGGTTTGTGTGGGACCCAATGTGGATCTGTCAGAATCTACAACGAAATGTGAAGTGGATGGTGATCCTGTTCCTGTCAGTCTGACCGAGGGAGATTTGTTTTGTGTCTGGAACACAGAAAGTGACTGTGGTATTGGCTCGGTTTCCTTTTGTTCCTTGTTGTGCTGATGTGGGAGTGGAAGGGTGTGTTTCTAGCTCCGCAGGTCTGTTTCTGGTCCTGTCTATGGGCTGGAATTAACACTGAGTTTGCCACTTTTCTCAGTGGTTAGCACTACTGCCTCACCGCGCCAGGGACCCTGGTTCGATTCCAGTTTCGGGCGACTGTGTGTGTGGATTTTGCACATACTCCCAGTGTCTGAGTGGGTTTCCTCCGGGTACTCAGTTTTCCTCTCACAATTCAAAGACGTGCAGGGAATTGAATTGGTCATGCTAACTGCCCATAATGTTCCGGGATGTGTCGGTTAGGTGCATTAATCAGGGGTAAATGCAGAATAATGGGGAATGGTTCTGGGTGGATTACTCTTCGGAGGGTCGGTGTGGACTTGTTGGGCCGAAGTGCCTAATTCTACACTGTAGGGATTCTAAGACTGCGAATGTTTTCTAGGTTTGGGATTGATGGAATTCGTTCTCAACTGCACGGAGTTGGAGAGAGATGAAAAAAAAGTCCCTATTTAAAACTTTTCTTGAGTCACGGGTTGAAAATGTCTGTCTTGACTGTGGGATTAATATATTTCTGAGAACTTGATTGCTAACTGTGGGCCGAGAGACTGATATATAACTGTTTGCTTTGCAAGTAACTACAGTGTAGCAGAACCACGTTGCTGCTCTTTTTATTTAGGAGTACTGAACTTTCACGCAGGGATTTAGAGCAATTGTCCTTCTCATATGAATGCCTGTTAACCAGCAACCGTTAGCATGCTATATATGTCTCACTTTAACTTTACATCTATCTTAGACATTGAGCATGAATTCAACAATTGTCCTTTGAGGCTCTGGTCCTCTGTGTAATAGTCAATTAGTGTTACTTCAGGACAGGTTTAACTCTGTATCTGTCAAACACTGATGGAAGCGGTAAAACTTTACAACATTTGCCTGCCACTTGGAAATGTTCCTCCAATCTGTGCCTATCCATTTCTGAGAGGTTTTTGTTTACTCTATTTCACAGTCCTTACATGTCAGTATGTAACTGGACTGTAACTCAAACCTTCTGAAGTGTAACCTGTTGTTTCTTACTCTGTAGGTGTCAGTCATTAACGTAAGAATGTGTCTCATTTAGTATCTTCAATTTTGAGTGTGACCAAACACCACTTTAGACAGTCTCAGGTAGGACTCCCTCCCCTCCACAGCAAATCCTTACAATCAACTTTTGCGATTTGACAGTAAGTTTGTATTTATAACTGTAGCATTTGGCAAGAGGCAATATCTTGTACATTGCAGAAATTGGCAATAACAATTTTACTGCTGATGTTACACTGTTTATGTCAGTTTCTCGCCAATGGATAGTTGCATTGTATCCTAACAATTTTATACTTTGCAACTGACTCCATATTTCATTCTGTAACTGCCAGTTTGTTGTTTCTAAACTTGTTTTTACTCAGTTTCTGTCAATCAATGGCATGTGAGAGAGCAAATATCTCAACATTTCTAACTTTCAGATGAAATGAATGTTTTTTTTAACTCCATCCCTGTTCTGTCACGGTGACTTGTGATTGAATCTGTCAGTATGTGATCTGTGAGCACACACAGTAAGCTAGAAATAAAGCTAAAGGTGAAGGTTGCCTCCCATTTCTGTCATGCAATTGCAGAGTATACACTACAGTTATGAATTTATTTCAGGATTTTGTCAGTTTAAATGTCTCAAAGCAGAAGACAAAAAAATGAGAATTCTGTGACATTTTTATCTGCCTGTGTGTACTCAGCTCTGAGAATATGTGAGTGCTATCAAAGTGTACCTGTCAGTTTTTTTTTAATGAATGAGAACATTGCAGAAACTGGCAGGTATAGATTTAAAACAATGTGAATGTTTATGTGCAGTTTTCATTCTGCATCTGAGTTTCAACTACATGAATGAATGAGTGCATTTGAAAGTATCTATACCTTTCAGTGTGTGCTCTGTGAATAAATGAGTGTACTTACAATATTTGTCTCTGTTTAACATGACACTTGCCAGAAACTGCAGAAGCTCATTTTACTTCAAATCTCTGTTGCTCAACATGCAAAACATTTTATCATTTGCCATCCATGTCAGGGTAGCATGGTGGCACACTAGTGCCAGGGACCCAGTTTCAATTCCAGCCTTGGCTCATGTGCAAACTGCACACAGATCTGCTCCCAATGTCTGCATTGGTTTTGTTACACCAAACCTCTTTACTAATTTAAAACCAGCAACACAGAAAAGATTTATCCCATGCAGTAATCTGTGAAAATTCAATAGGCGAAGAACTAGTAAAAGATTAACAGCTTTATTTATTAAAGTATAACAGAGAGTGATTAACTAACAACTATTTACAACTCCAGAGCTTTGGACTGTGTCATTGGCTTATAAGATTGTCAATATACTCAATTCAAACTGGATTGGAATTTGATATTTTCGGGATATAATTTAAACCAATTGGTTGAATTCAATTTTGTTTTTGTCTCCAGGCAAGCAGCTACTTGAGTTGTTTGACCAAATGTTACTTTTTTTTTCAGAACACTTGGTGCTATTCAGAAGTTCAACTGGCTTAAAGGTAGTTATACTCACGTCTTCATAACAGTTTCCTCTGGGTATTCCAGTATCCTTCCACAGTCCAAACAAGCAGGTTAGCTGGATTATCCATGGTAAATTGCCCTGTAATATTCAGCAATGTTCAGACTAAGTGGGTTAACTATGTTAAAGATGTGGTTATGGGGGTAGGCGTCTATATCTGGGGGCGATGTGCTTTGGCAAGTTATTGCAGGTCTGTGGGCCAAATGTCCTCTACCTGTACTGGAGGAACTCTGTACTGTAAATTAAAGTGAGACTTTTTATACCATTGTCAGTCTCTGGCACTCTACAGCAGGTTGGATAATTTCCACAACTTACAATCATAAACAGTACCTTTGAATGGAAGCTATTTTCTGGATTGGTCAGTCTCTGGTCTGAATGTGTATATTGAATTTATTGCTTACATGTGTCTTACAAGACCAGTATGAGAGTTTCTTCATTCTGTGTCCAATAATTTCTGGGTATCTGTCTGAATGTGTACCTTTTCATGTCAATGTTTAATTTTCCTTTGGACTACTTGAAAACAAAGTATTTATTCGGTGATTTTGTCTGAAATTTTTTTCTACTTTCTTTTTGTGGAAACAAATTAAATTGCAATATTTGTTTCAATCTGATGCTTGGCTGCTATTTAATTCCTCCAGTCTGGATAAAAAGATACATGAATTACATACAGTCAGAGAGTCAGACAGTGAGTTTAAGCCATGGTGAGATAATTGGATGAATAATTAGTCTGAATTCTTATTTACTTCTTTCCCTACTAAAGTGGAATACGTTGTGAACATGCAATAGGTTCAGTATTTTCTAATAAACAATTAGAATTTAATTTTCGACTAAGTTGATACCAGGCATTTAAAAGCTATAGGAAGTTCACTTGTAAACTGGGATGGATATACTTCACTCTCACACTGTCCTGGATAACTTGTTTAATGAAATGCTAGTTCTCCCAACTGTGACATCTTTAAGGTCATGACTTTTCTATTTTTGCCTATAGACCTACTAACCTGACAGTATTTCTGTACGTTGCAAGTTATTCTGTACCCATTGTGTATTGGCACCATCTCACTCTTTGTTGTGTCCAGAAATTATCTCAGTTTCCTTCAAGTCCTTCATAACACAAATAAGGACAATAACTGGAGCAATCTGCAACTGTTTGTTCATCTGTGAGTACAGAACTAATCTTGTTTCTTCCATTTACTTGTACGGTTTGTGTACTCAAAGTACTTTCTACATGTCAGTCTGTGCTATTCAATGGGACTTTGGATATAGCTCATTGTCCTTCAAAACTCTGCTCAGATATGACAGACGGTCAACAGATTAGAGCCATGTTGTCCAGTGAAAATCTTGGCAACTAAAATTTAATGTTAACTACTCGGGCTATTGTGTACATGCACTGATTTTATGTATAAAAAACATTTTTGAACAGAATAGTTGTTATGATACAGGAAGGATGCCGACACTCACTTGATCCTGCTTCAATCCTCCTGCGTTGTGTTACTGAGCAGTTTAAATGGAGAAAGTGAGGACTGCAGATGCTGGCGATCAGAACTGAAAATGTGTTGCTGGAAAAGCGCAGCAGGTCAGGCAGCATCCAGGGAACAGGAGAATCGACGTTTCCTGAAGAAGGGCTTATGCCCGAAACGTCGATTCTCCTGTTCCCTGGATGCTGCCTGACCTGCTGCGCTTTTCCAGCAACACATTTTCAGTTCTGAGCAGTTTAAATGCTTGCTGTAAAGTGGACAGCCAATTAGCAAAGGAGAGCATTTTCAGTTCATGTTTCCTGAAGTGAATGGGAAAGACCTTATTTTCTTTGACTGTTTGTGTCTGTAAGATTCACTGGTAAGTAAAACCACAACGTATTGTCTCAGAAAGGATCTGTGCTGTTCTTCAGAGTCAAAGAGGGAAAAGCAATGGACCTTTGCAACTCCAATAGTGCAATGTCTAATTAGGAGTAATGATATGAAGGTGTGGCCTTCAGAGAGTCATACAGTTATATAGCACAGAAACAGATCCTTTGGTCCAAGCTGTTATTGCTGATCTCATCCCATTTAAGTTAGAGATCTCACAACACCAGGTTAATATACAACAGGTTTATGTTGAAGCAATAGCTTTCAGAGCAATGAAGGAGCAGCACTCTGAAAAGCTATTGGTTCCAAATAAACCTGTTGTTATCTGAGAAACTGGTATTGTGTGATTCTTAACTTTATCCACACCAGTTCAACACTATCACCTCCACATCATGTCTAGTCCCACTTGCCAGCATTTGATGCATATCCCTCTAAACTCTTCCTATTCTTGTATATATTCAGGTGCCTATAAAAGGTTGTAATTGTACTCACCACCTCCATTTCCTCTGGTAGCTCATTCCATACAACCGCCACCCTCTATATGATAAAGTAACCCCATAGGTCCTTTATAAATCTTGTTTCCCCAATTCAAACCTGTGCCCTCTATTTTTGCACTCACCCACATTTGGTAAAAGACCTTGGATATGACCATATCATGCCTCTCATGATTTTGTCAACCTGTACAAAGGGCACACTTCATTCTCTAACAGTCCATGGAACAAAGCAACAGCCTGTTCAGCCTCTCCTCCTAACTCAAAACCTCCAGTTCTGGCAATGGAACATCCTGATGAGAGTAGTGCAGTTGACGTGGTTTACATGGACTTCTGTAAGGCCTTTGTCGAAGCATAACTCCTGACCGGGGAGGAAAGACTCAGCAGGCAGGCAGGCAGCATTCAGGCAAGTGGTAGGTGCTTATTCAAACAGAAACGGGTTAGTGCAGGGAGAGGGCCAAATGATCTTCCCCCGAGACTGACCTCCTAAGAGAGGTCCATGACACACTTTGTTTTAAAATAAAAAGCAATATTGCTTATAAATCACATACAACTTGATTATGATGTTCTTCCCTCTTAATTTACATACCCTATTCAATGAGACACCTAATCAATGATGGGAATTTCTATGGACAGCCCCAGGATCCCCTGACCTGTCAGAGTTTAGAAGACACCGTAATCTCTAGGCCTTGCAGTCTTTCTATGCATCCTATTCATTCTCATTCCAAAGTTATTTTCTAAACACCTTCGGGTTTCTCTCAGTTTAGCTTATCTCTCTCAGGACAGCTTGAATGTGGTTATTCATCGTATTCCATTTTATCAAGATCAATTGCTCCTCTGATATAATTCAGACAGTGGGGAAATATATGAAGAAAAACAAAAGGACAGTTTGTTTTGACTTACTTGCCACAGACTTGTAATTTTAATTTGTTATAAAAACTCAATTACAAAATGTAAAGTAATTTAGATATTCCAACTATTAGCACTTTGTGATTAATGGGCTGTGAGCTTGATTCTGGGTGTAAGAGAAGTTATTACCTAAAGCTAACTAACCTTCACTTCCAGGTTTAAATGCTTCTTTTCCCCTTTATACTTTAGTATTATGCACCTACTTTTTAGGCTGGAAACTACGGAGATGATGCTATGTCTCTTTACGAGAACCTAATTCTTAATATTCCAACTTATTTCAAGAAACTACATACTATAAGATAACTTGAGCTGTTTTAGGACATTAATGAACTGTAACTAGCACCTGGTGTCTGTTCATTAACTGGGAATATTACCCTTTCATTTAATGTGGCTGGAGTTACTCACTTATTGGACCTTCGGTCTGCTTGTCAGAACTGTTTCGAATGGGAACAGGCTGGGTCCTTTTTACTGTCCTCACAGTGCTTATTGAATGGTATCATTCTGCCTTACTGTGTAAGCAGGCTGCTTGGAATAGTTTCTGCCTGCCATTGTGTTTCACATCCTGCTGTTTAATTCTTAAAAGGTCAGTTTGTGTTAACAGACATGGGCCACTCTATTCTGGCCAGGTACAGACGACCCCTATAGCCTCTGACAAAGTCCCATATAAAAGACTGGTTCAAACTCGGCTCTTGGAGTCTTAAGCAAACTGGAGCTGAAATGAGCTTGCAGCCAGGATGCAAACTATAATGGTGGAGGGTTGTGTTTGTGACTGGAAGCCTGTGACCAGTGGTGTACCACAGGGATCAGTGCTTGGACCCTTGCTGCTTGTTATGTACATATTAACAATTGGATGTGAATGTAGAAAGTATAATTAGTAAGCCTGCAGATGAATTTTTCGTGTGGAAATATTATATGTTTCAGTACAGCCTTGGAGTGCAAAGGGCCTGTTCCTGTGCTGTATTGTTCTTTGCTCTATGACATGAAAGTTGGTGATGTTGTTGACAGTGAGGGGGATGGTCTCAGGCATGAGGACATTGGGCACTGCAATGACAGATGGAATTTAATCCTGATAAATGTGAGGTAATGAATTTTGGGCGGTCTAATAAGGGAAAGAATTACACAATGAAGGATTGGTCCCGAGGGAGTACTGAGGAACAAAGGGACTTTGGTGTACAAGTCTATAGATCACAGAAGGTGTCAGCACAGGCAGACAGGCTGCTGAAGAAGGCATACAGAATGCTTTCCTTCAGTACCGGAGCTGTTGAATATAAGAGCAAGGAAGTCTTATTACAACTTTCTAAAACAGATCAACTACTGTGTGCAATTCTGACTGCCACACAATTAGAAGGATGGGATGAGCTGGAGAGGATGCAGTGAGTTGGAAAGTCTCCTGAAAAGGGGAGACTGTATGAGCTGGGTTTGGTTTCCTTGGAGCAGAGAAGGTTGAGGGAGGATCTGACTGAGATATACTAAATTGTGAAAGATGCAGACAGAGTAGATTGCGAGAACCTTTCTCCCCTTGGCAGATGTCTCTAAGACCAGAGGGCAAAAGTTGAAGTGGAGGGGAAAACAGTTTAGAGGATATCTGAGAAAAATATTTTGATGTAAAGTTTGTAATATGCTGCCCGACAGTGTGATGGAATACTTTCACAACATTTAAGCAGCATCTGGATATGCCCTTAAGAAACCAGGGCATAGTCGGCTATGGGCCAAGTGCAGGTAAATGGCATGAATACAGATTAGTGCTTGTTGGACATCATGGACATGGTGGACTGAAGGGTCTGTTTTTCTGCTGTATGACTCTATAACTATAAAATCCTTGTAAATGTTTTCTGCACCATCTCAAGTTTAACAACATTCTTCCTGGAGAAGGGTGATGAGCATTGTACACAATCTTGCAAAAGTGGCATCACTGACATCTTGTACAGCCACCACATGACATCCCAACTCCTACACTCAATGTTCTGACCAATGAAGGCAAGCATGCCCAATGCCTTTTCACCGCCCTTAATACCTGTGACTCGACTTTCAAGGAAATATGCACCAGCACCCCTCTGTCTCTTTGTTCAGAAACAATCCCCAAGACCCCACCATCAAGCTTAAAGGTCCACTCCTGGTTTGTCTCATCAAAATCTAACACCTCACATGTATCCAAACTAAATTGAATTCTTCTCGCAAAAAGATAAAATGAGCAGCTCGGGGGTGGGGGTACACTTACCAGTGGTAAGCCACAGGATACAGGTCTCTGGCACAGAATCTGTCCCTGCTGCTCAAATGTGAAGGGGGGGGAGGAACATCGCATTAGTCATTGGGTTCTCCATAGTTAAATGGACAGATAGGATGTTCTGTGGGAAAGAGAGAGACTCATGGTTGGAGTGTTCCCTCCCAGGTGCCAGGGTTCATGATGTCTCAGATCGTGTTTTTGGGATCCTTGAAGAGGAGGGGGAGCTGTCCCAAGTCATGGTCCACATAGACACTAACAACATAGGTAGGACAAGGGATGTGGATTTAAGGCAGAAAGTCAGGGAGCTAGGATGGAAGCTTGGAGCTAGAACAAACAGAGTTGTTATCTCTGGTTTGTTGCCTGTGCCACATGCTAGCGAAGTGAAGAATAGGGAGAGAGAGGAGTTGAACACGTGACTAAAGGGATGGAGTGGGAGGGAGAGTTTTGGATACCTGGTTAATTGTGGCTCACTCTGGGGTAGGTGGGACTTCTACAAACAATGATGGTCTACACCTGAAGCAGAGGGGTACCAATATCCTGGGGGAAGTTTGCTAATGCTCTTTGGGAGGGTTTAAACAAATTCAGTAGGGGAATGGGAACCTAAATTGTAGTTTCTGTGTCCAGAGGTTGAGAGTAGGGAGGTCAGAAATATGGTTTCAGTGTCACAGGAGTGCACCGGCAAACAGGAAGGTGGTTTGAAGTGTGTCTACTGCAACGCCAGGAGCATCCGGAATAAGTTGGGTGAACTTGAAGCATGGGTTGGTACCTGGGACTTTGATGTTGTGGCCATTTCAGACACATGGATCAAGCAGGGACAGGAATGGTTGTCGTAGGTTCTGGGATTTAGATGTTTCAGTATGAACAGAGAAGATGGTAAAAGAGGGCGAGGTATGGCAAGGACAATATTACAATGATAAAAAGGATGTATGAGGACTCTTCTAATGAGGTAGTAAGAGTTGAGGTTAGAAACAGGAAAGTGAGGTCACTCTATTGGGAGTTTTCTATAGGCCTCAGAATAGTTCCAGAGATGTAGAGGAAAGGATTGTAAAGATGATTCTGGATAAGAGTGAGTGTAACAGGGTAGTTGTTATGGGAGACTTCAACTTTTCAAAATATTGACTGGAAATATTATACTTTAAATACTTCAGATTCAATGTCCAATGTGTGCAGAAGGGTTTCCTGGCACAGTATGTAGACAGGCCAACCAGGGGCGAGGCAACAATGGATTTGGTACTGGGTAATGAACCCGGCCAGGTGTTAGATTTGGAGGTAGGTGAGCACTTCGGTGAGAGTGACCACAATTCGGTTATGTTTACTTTAGCGAAGGAAAGGGAGATCGGTATACACCGCAGGGCAAGATTTATAACTGGGGGAAACGGCAACTATGGTGTGAGTAGGCAAGATTTATGACGCATAGGATGGGAAAGGAAACTGCAGGGGATGGCACAATTGAAATGTGGAGCTTATTCAAGGAACAGCTACTGCGTGTCCTTGATTAGCATATACGTGTCAGCCGTGGAGGAAGTGGACAAGTGAGGGATCTTTGATTTACGAAGGAAGTTGATCGCTTGTCAAGAGGAAGGCGGCGGCTTATGTTAGAATGAGATGGGAAGGCGCAGCGAAAGCGCTTGAGAGTTACAAGCTAGCCAGGAAAGACCTAAAAGAGAGAAATAAGAAGAGCCAGGAGGGGACAAGAGAAGTCTTTGGCAGATAGGATCAAGGAAAACCCTAAAACTTTCTATAGCTATATCAGGAATAAAAGAATGACTAGAATAACTTCCGGTCCAATCCAGGACAGGAGTGGAAAGTTGTGTGTGCAGTCCGAAGAGATAGGAGAAGTGGTAAATGCATATTTTTCATTGGTATTCACACGGGAAAAAAGACAATGTTGTTGTGGAGAATACCGAGTTACAGGCTACTAAACTAGATGGAATATAGGTTCACAAGGAGGTGGTGTTAGCAATTCTGGGAAGTGTGAAAATAGATAATCCCCTGGGCCAGATGGGATTTATCCTAAGATTCTCTGGGAAGCCAGGGAGGAGATTGAAGAGCCTTTGGCTTTGATCTTTGATGTCATTGTCGACAGGAATAGTGCCAGAAGACTGGAAGATAGCAAATGTTGTCCCATTGTTCAAGAAGGGGAGTAGAGACCACCCTGGTAATTATAGATCAGTGAGCCTTACTTTGGTTGTGAGTAAAGTGTTGGAAAAGTCTAGAAGAGACAGGATTTATCATCTCGATAGGAATAAGTTGATTAGGAATAGTCAAAATGATTTTGTGAAATGTAGGTCATGCCTCACAAACCTCATTGAGTTCTTTGAGAAGGTGACCAAACAGATGGGAAGAGGGTAAAGCAGTTGATGCGATGTATATGGATTTCAGTAAAGTGTTTCATAAGGTGTTTTCAGTCAGGTTCCTCATGGCAGGCTATTGCACAAAATATGGAGGCATGGGATTGAGGGTGATTTGGTTCAGAAATTGGCTAGCTGAAAGAAGACAGAGAGTGGTAGTTGATGGGAAATGTTCATCCTGGAGGTCAGTTACTAGTGGTATACCACAAGGATCTGTTTTGGGTCCACTGCTGACGTGAGTGAGGGCGCAGAAGGATGGGTTAGTAAACTTGTGGATGACACTAAGGTCAGTGGAGTTGTGGATGGTGCCAAAGGACATTGCAGATTACAGAGGGACAGGGGTAAGCTACAGAACTGGGCTGAGAAGTGGCAAATGGAGTTTAATGTGGAAAAGTGTGAGATGATTCACTTTGGAAGGAGCAATAGGAATAAAGAGTACTGGGCTAATGGTAAAGTTTATGGCAGTGTAGATGAGCAGAGAGGCATCTGTGTACATGTGCGTAGATCCCTGAAAGTTGCCACCCAGATTGATAGGGTTGTTAAGAAGGCATATGATGTGTTAGCTTTTATTGGGAGAGGGATTGAGTTTTGGACCCATGAGGTCATGCTGTAGCTCTACAAAACTCTGGTGTGGCCACACTTGGAAAATTGCGTCCACTTCTAGTCACCGCAACACAGGAAGGATGTGGAAGCTTTGGAAAGGGTTCAGAGGTGATTTACTGGGATGTCGCCTGGTCTGGAGGGAATGTCTTATCAGGAAAGGCTGAGGGACATCTGGCTCCATTAGAGAGAAGAAATTTGAGAGGTGACTTAAAAGAGACACATAAAATAATCAGAGGGTTAGATAGTGTGGACAGTGATGGCCTTATTCCTCCGATGGTGATGGCTGGCAAAAGGGGACATCGCTTTAAATTGAGGGATGATAGATATAAGACAAATGTCAGAGTAGTTTCTTTACTCAGAGTAGTAGTAGAGGCATGGTATGTTCTGTCTGCAACTGTAGTGGACTCGCCAATTTTACAGGCATTTAAATGGTCATTGGATAAACATATGGATGAAAATGGAATAGTATACTGTGCTGTCATGTTTATGTTCTATTATCTCACTAAATCTTTCCCACTCCATCGTTTCAAATCACGATTATGTGATCACATCGATTATTTGAGAAAATGGTATGGAGTTGATGTTGTGCTAAAGGTGGGGATGGCAGCTCCTCTGCCACCATGACACATTGATAGAAATGGAATGCTGTCTGAATGGGAGTAGAATTGTTAGCTGGATGTCTCTGACTGCTGCAGACCACAGTGACTCCATGTGAGAGTGATATTCATCTCGATTGGATCATTTCCTGTTGCCTGCAGTGTATAAGGAACTCCATAACAGTTAGTCCTGCTCTGCAGTTATAATGTTTGTATTTTGAACAAATTCTGAATCAGTCAGTTGCTGTGTGCATGTGCAGTAATTATTTTCCACTGTCAGGAACATTAGAAATTCCTGGAGAAACTCAGTTCTGAATAATAGTCACTGGCCCCAATACATTAACTCTACCTTCTATCAACAGATGCTGCCAGATGTGCTGAACGTTTCCAGCAATTTCTACATTTGTTTCCAGCCCATAGCATGTTCAGTTTTATTTGTCAGGCTTTGGCACACAATGGGTGTTTGGAATTCACATTATTTAACTGCCATGTCTCTGTATGTGACAAAACTTCATTAAAGGTTTAACTCTGTCCTGCGCAAACTTAATAACACTGGTTCATCTTGTAAATTGGTGACTTTTGTCTGGTTTCCTTCTATCTCTGTATTTAACATCTATGTTATATATGGTTTTTGAAATGATGTTACGGTCTGATTTTCTTTTCCATCTTGATTTTAACTTTAAAAATGTCATATTAATTGTAGATTTAACACCTCTCCCAGGCATCTATTTCAGATAAGAATTCAGTCTAAACCCCTTGGAAAATCTTGTAAAATATCAATGGGCTTGACAATGTTAGACAAGAACTTTCAAAAGCTGATTGGCAGCTCGCTGGTAAACTGAAGGCTGGAAAATAGGAAACCTTCAAAAATGAGATAACGAGTCCAGAGACAGTCTGTTCCTGTTAGGGTGAACAGCAAGTCTGGAAGTGTAGGGAATGCTGGATGATGGAGACATTGAGGTTTTGGTGAAGAGAAAGACGGAAACATATGTCAGATATAGACAGCAGAGATCGAGTGAATCCTTAGAAGAGGAAAAGACAGTAGGAGTATAATCAAGAGGGAAATCAGGAGGGCAAAAAGGGGGCATGAGAATTTTGGCAAATAGTTTTAAGGAGATTCCCAAGGAATTTTATGAATACATTAAGGACAAAAGGATAACTAGGGAGAGATTAGGGCCCCTCAAAGATCAGCAAGACGGCCTTTGTGTGGAGCCGAAGAAGATGGGGGAAGATACCAAATGAGTATTTTGCATCAGTGTATACTGTGAGAAGGACACGGAAGATATTCAATGGGGGGAAATAGATGGTGACATCTTAAAAATGTCCATATTACAAAAGTAGTATTACTGGATGTCTTGAAACACAAAGGTGAATAATTCCCCAGGAACTGATCAGGCGTACTGTAGAACTCTGTGGGAGGTTACGGAAGTGTTTGGCATGTCCCTTGTCAAGATATTTGTATCATTGATAGTCACAGGTGAAGTGCCGGAAGACTAGAGGCTGGCTAACGTGGTGCTACTATTTAAGAAAGGTGATAAGGAAAAGCCAGGGAACTATAGGCTGGTGAGCCTGCTATTGGTGTTGGGCAAGATATTGGAGAGAATCTTGAGAGACGGAACTTACAAGTATTTCGACAGTCAAGATCTGATTCGGGACAGTGAACATGGTCTTGGGCAAGGGAAACCATGTTACACAAACTTGATTGAGTTTTTTGAAGAAAAAACTGGTTAGCAAAGTTAGATCTCATGGAATACAGGGAGAACTAGCCATTTGGAAACAGAACTGGCTCGAAGGTAGAAGACAGAGGGTGGTAGTGGAGGGTTGTTTTTAAGACTGGAGGACTGTGACCAGTGGACTGTCACAAGGATCGGTGCTGTATCCACTACTTTTTGTCATTTGTATAAATGATTTGGATATGAGCATAGGAGGGATAGTAAGTAATTGTGTAGATGACACCAAAATTAGAAGAGGAGTGGACAACGAAGGAGGTTACCTCAGATTACAATGAGATCTTGATCAGATGGGCCAATGGGCTGAGGAGTGGCAGATGGAGTTTAATTCAGATAAATGCGAGGTGCTGCATTTTGGGAAAGCACATCTTAGCAGGACTTATACACTTAATGGTAAGGTGCGAGGGAGTTTTGCTGAACAAAGAGACCTTGGAGTGCAGGTGCAGTTTCCTTCAAAGTAGAGTCGCAGGTGGATAGAATAGTGAAGGCGGTGTTTGGTATGCTTTCCTTTATTGATCAGAATATTGAGTGCATGTTGAGGCCATACTGGACATTGGTTAGACCACTTTTCGAACATTTCGTACAATTCTGGTCTCCTTCCTATCAGGAGGGTGTTGTGAAACTTGAAAGGATTCAGAAAAGATTTACAAGGATGTTGCCAGGGTTAGAGGATTTGATCTAGAAGGAAAGTTGAATAGGCTGGGGCTGTTTTCCCTGCAGCATCGGAGGCTGAGGGGTGAACTTATCGAGGGTTATAAAATCATGAGGAGCATGGATAGGATAAATAGACAAGGCATGTTCTCTGGTGTGGGGAGTCCAGAACTAGAGGGCATAGGTTTACAGTGAGATGGAAAAGAAATAAAAAGACCCAAGTGGCAAGTTTTTCATGCAGAGGGTGGTACGTAAATGGAATGAACTGCCAGAAGTGGTGGTGGAGGCTGGTGCAATTGCAACTTTGAAAAAGCATCTGAATACATATATCAATAGGAAGCGTGTCGAGCGATATTGGCCGGGTGCTGGCAGGTGGAACTAGATTGGGTTGGTTCATCGGGTCTGCATAGACGAATTGGACCAAAGGGTCTGTTTCCCTGCTGTACATCTCTTTGACTCTATGATTGATGAGGGTAGAGCGGTGGACGTGATCTATAAGGACTTCAGTAAGATGTTTGACAGGTTTCCTCATTGTAGACTGGTTAGCAAGGTTAGATCACATGAAAATCGCAGAGAACGAGCAATTTGGACACAGAATTGACTTGAACGTGGAAGACAGAGGGTGATGGCAGAGGGTTACCTTTCAGACTGGAGACCTGTGATCAGTCGTGAGCCACAAAGATCGGTGCTGGGTTCACTGCTTTTCGTCATTTATATAAATGATTTGAATATGAACATAAAGGTTTGCAATTACACCAAAACTGGCGGTGTAATGGACAGCAAAGAAGGTTCCCACCGAGTACAAAAGGATCATGATCAGAGGGGGCAATAGGCTGAGCAGTGGCAGATGGAGTTTAATTCAGATAAATGCTAGGTGCTGCATTTTGGAAAGGCAAATCAAGGCAGGAGTTATATACTTAATGGTAAGCTCCTGGGCAGTATTAATAAACAAAGAGACCATGGAGTGCAGGTTCATTGTTCCTTGAAAGTGGAGTCTCTGGTCGATAGGATAATGAAGGAGACATTTAATATGCTGTTCTTTACTGGTCCGAGCAGAGAGTTTCGAGGTTCGGACGTCATGTTGCAGCTGTACAGGTAATTGGTTTAGCCACTTTTGGAATATTGTGTGCAATTCTGGTCTCCTTCCTATCGGAAGGATGTTGTGAAACATGAAATATTCAGAAAAGATTTACAAGATTGTTTCCAGGGTTGGAGTGTTTGAGCGAAAGAGACAAGCTGAAGAGGCTGGAGCTGTTTTCTCTGGAGTGTTCGAGGCTGAGGGGCGACCTTATAGTATTTTATAACCTTTATAAAATTCTGACCTTTATAAAATCAGGAAGATCATGGATAGGCTAAATAGACAAGGCATTTTCTCTGAGGTGGGGGAGTCCAGATCCAGAGGGCACAGGTTTCAGGTGAGGGGAAAGTTTTAAAAGGGACCTAAGGGGCAACGTTTTCATGCAGAAAGCGGTTTGTGTGTGTGGAATGCGTAGCTAGAGGAAGTGGTGGAGGCTGGAACAATTCCAATATTTAAAAGGCATGTGGATGCGACATGAATAGGAACAATTTAGAGGGATGTGGCCCAAGTGCTGGCAAAAGCCACTAGTGTTGGCTAATGGGACGTGATTAGTTTTGAATATCTGATTGGCATAGATGGGTCAGACCGAATGGTCTGTTTCTGTGCTCTACATCTCTATAACTCTATGGCTGTGATTTATAACAATTATTGGCAAATGTGGTGATGTACGTAAAGAATGGAGAGAGAGAAAAAAAATTGTAATTCCTCCGAGGTAGTTGACTCTTGCTTTGAAAATTTATCTCTGGAAATTGAGTCAATGTGTGTTTAATTCAATCTGCTCTGTGACTGTGGAAAGGAGGTTCTTCAGTCTGACTGCAATAACATACCTGCTGTTTGTTAGAAGGAACTGATCACACTTGGATTTGTATCGAGGACGTATTACACTGTCTTGGTCCTTCAAGTAATTGTCTGGAGGGAGACAGAAGAGACATCATCAGTAAATCAACATTTAGTCAATGGAATAATTTAATAATCATTTGGCTGTTCTTCCTTCAAGACAGCAATTCCAACAGGACCACAGGGCTGATTCTATTCTTGGCCTGAGCTGCTCTGTGGTGACTGTATCAAAACAATCTGTCCCAATTCGCTGAGAACCAGATACTAACCAACTCCTCTACAAATGGGATAATCTAATGCAAGTGCGTGTCTGGATATGAAAGTTTCCTTGTCTATCCAAAGCTGTCTGTTCCTGCTCAGTGAATGTGTGAAGACAATTATCAAGATGAACCTGTTAAATGCTGTTCTGTGAATATCTGAGTGTAATTATCAAACTGTAATTATCAATCCATATAATCTGTGCAAATATGCGAGTGAATACAGTTATCAATCTGTCCCCGTCACTCTCTGGTAAATATATTTACATTTTCTCACCACAGAGACAAATAGGGACAGACTGATAACTACACTCATACATTCATATAGCATAAACTGACAGGTGCAGATTGGTAACTGAACTCGTGTATCCACATAGAGGAAACTGCCAGGGGCTGGTTCATAAATACATTTCATACATTTTAAATAAATATGATCAGTCTCTATGTGTTTGTCTGATGCGGATATGTGAGCTTAGTTATCTATATATATCTGTCAGTTTCTGCCCTGCGAACATGTGTGTTTGCTTTACCAATCTGTCCCTAATAGTTTCTCCTGTGTCTCTGAGAATGTGGATATCAACCTGAATGTGTCAGTTGCAACTATGAGAACGTGAGTTTCGATATTAGTCTCTACCTGTCAGTTTCTGCTGTATGCATATTAAATGCAGTCATCAAGTTAAACCCATCAGTTTAATCTGTGAAAATGCAGATATTCATCTCTACCTGTTAAGCGATATTAGTATGTGAGTGCAATTATCAAACAGTCCCAGTCAGGCTTTGCTATTTGACACCAGAGTGTCATTGTCAATCTGTTCTTACGATATCAACATGATAGTATAGATAGTAATGGGTCCCTGTCAGTTTCTTACCTGTCAAAGTGAATACAGTTATTGAGCAGTACCCATCAGCTTCTGCTCTGTGAATGTGGATGTATTAATCAAACTGTAGCTGTCAGTTTCAGCGATGTGAATGTGGGACTACAGTTATCATTCTCTACCTGTCATTTTCCTCTTTGTCAAAGTGAGTGTAACTGTCAATCTGTATCTTTCAGACTCTGCTGTGTAAATACATAAATATAGTTGTCAATCTGTAGCTGTCAGTTTCTGCTTGGTGAATATGTTTCTGTAATTGTCAATCCTTCAGTTTCTACTATGTGAATGTGTGAGCTGAGTTTTCACCTGTCGCTATCAGTCTCTGCTTTGTGAATGTGAGAGTTTAATGAACAATCATTCCCTGTCAGGCTCTAATGTCAGTGTTTGAGTGTATTTATTCATCTTTTCCTGTCAGTTTGTGTGACTGTAGTTATCAGCCTGTACCTCTCAGCTTCTGCTATATGAATATGTGAGTGTAATTATCCATTTGATTTGATTTGATTTACTTTTTGTCACATGCACTGAGGTACAATGGAAAGCATTATTTTGTGTGCTTTACAGGCAGATAATATCATACAAAATGCATCAGGGTAATAGAACAGAATCTGCAATACAGTTTTAAAGCTGCAAAGAGAGAGAAGTTAACGTTAAAACTTGAGCCAGATTAGAGTGGTGTTGGAAAAGAACAGCAGGTCAGGCAGCATCTGAGGAGCAGGAAAATCTACATTTCGGCCAAAAGCCATTCATCAGGAATGTCCAAAAAGTCAATTTTCCTGCTCCTCGGATGCTGCCTGACCTGCTGTGCTTTTCCAGCACCACTGTAATCTGGATACTAATCTCCAGCATCTACAGTACCCACTTTCACCTTAAAATTCGAGCAGTCCATTCAAAAGTCTGATGACAGCAAAGAAGCTGTCTTGAGTTTGTTGGGTGATGTATTCAGACTTCTGTATTTTATGGTGATAGGTAGGAAAATATTAGTTTTTATACAGAAGATAAGCTGGGTGGAAGGGTGACGAGTAAAAGACAGATGGAGATAGAGTCCAAAGAAAGAGAAGAACAGTCAGTCAGACAGAGGAGTGGGGTGACATGGTGGCACAGTGTTTAGCACTACTGCCTCACAGAATCAGGGACCCGGGGTTCAATTCTCACCTCAGGCAATTGTCTGTGTGGAATTTGCACATTCTCCCTGTGTCTATGTGGGTTTCCTCCGGGCGCTCCGGTTTCCTCCCACAGTCCAAAAATGTGCAGATTAGGTGAATTGGCCATGCAACGTAGTGTTAAGTGAAAGGGCAAATGTAGGGAAATGGGCCTGGGTGGGTTGCTCTTCGGAGGGTCAGTGTGGACTTGTTGGGCCGAAGGGCCGCTTTCCACAATGCAAGTAATCTAATCTTACTGTTAGACTAAGTGGGTGGGTAGCCTATTAACAGGGCCTGTTAGTGGCTAACAATTGGTAGCGTATAATAGCAGACTAAATGTTAACGAGGCCGGATATGTGGGTGTTTAGGTAATGCATTGGGAGAGATCAAGCCCTGTAGTTATTGAACTCAATATTGAGTCCAGAAGGCTGTCGAGATCCCAAGCAGAAAATGAGATGCTGTTCTTCCAGCTTGCACTGAGCTTCACTGGAGCACTACAGCAAGCCTGAGACAGAGATCTTGGCCAGGGAACAGGGTGGTGTGTTGAAGTGGCAGGCAACTGGAAGCTCAGGGTCTTTTTGTCTGGACAGAATGTAGGTGCTCTGCACTGTGGACATCCAATCTACTCTCAGTTTCCTCAACATAGAGGAGACCACATTGTGTGCATTTTCCTTGCCACCATCAGTTCTGAGGAATGGTCACTAGACCTGAAACACTGCCAGACCTGTGAATTTTCCACTAATTTTTGTTTTGTTATCAATCTCTGCCTGTCAGTTTCTTCTCTGTGAATATGTGAGTGATGTTATCAAAGTGTAGTCAATTTATGTGATTTGAAATTGGGAGCATAATCAATCTCTTCCTGTCAGTTTCTGCTTTATGAATATGAGAAGGTAGTTATCAATCTTTCTCTGAAATTTACCAACCTGTCCCTGTCAGATTCTGCTCTGTGCAAATGAGAGTGCAGTTATTAATCTGTATCTATCAGCTTCTTGTTTATAAATGTGCAAATTCATTTATCATACTGTACCTGTCAGGTTTTGCTATGCGAATGTGTTAGTCTAGTTATCAACCTGTACCTGTCATGTGTGTGTGCGCGTGATTATTGTTCTCTCCCTTTTAGTTGCCACAATGTGAATATTGTGAGAGCAGATATCAATCAATGTCTGTCAGCTTTGGTTATGTCCATACGAGAGTTTAGGACTTGATGTATACATGTCAATTTCTGCTGTGTCCATGTGAGAATTTAGGAATTGATCTATACATGCCAGTTTCTTCTGTGTGACTGTGAGAGTGAAGTTCTCAATGAGTTCCAGTCATGTTCAACTCTTATATACCAAAGTTGCTCAATTCTCTGGCAGCGAATAATATTCTAAGAGTCTAATGACGTCCATGAATCTATTGTTGATTGCCAGAAAAACTCATCTGGTTCAGTAATGTCCTTGAATGAAGGAAACTGCCATCCTTCCCTTGTCTGTCCTGCATGTGACTCCAGACCCACATCAATGAGGCTGCATGGGTAGTTAGGGATGGGCAATAAATCCTGGCCGAGTCAGTGATGCTCCCATCCCATGAATGAATTAGAAAAAAAAAATGTGACTGAGATTCAATCTGATAATAGTGTTTAGGGTGTTGAGATTGGGCCTTAATCTCTTATGCATTTTGTGATTTATGACTCAATCACAGAATTGGTACAGCCATTCAGCCTGTTGTGTCTGCACTGGGACATTCTATTCTTTATCTGTTCTCCATACTAGTTTCCACTAATTGTTGGGATTCTAATCTTCATTCACTCACTGCCAGTGTCTCGGTGTAAATACCAATTTGAGATTAGTTCTGCAGTTAGTAACCTTTGAATACCTCGAGTGCCAGTTTTGTTCTGTGTGCAACAGTGACAAGTCGAGTATATGGATGCCATTCTCTATGTTCAGTTGTGTTTTTTCAGCAGGGTGTAGGATAAACCTGTTCAATATTTGATAAACCTGTGTGATTGAGGGATTAATGTTGGTTCAATACTTATGTTTGCCAAGAATCTAAATTTTATTGTATTCAATCTCAGCTTTCCTTTTACATTTTGTGCGTGCAGTAGTCTTTGGCAATTGCTGCTGGGCACTGCAATAATGTAACATCGAATATGAACTTCTTCTGAAGCGATTACTAATGTGGACAGTCAATTTATGACTGTCCATATCTGGAAGTAGTTGTGGGCCTAAATTGCATTTTTTTTCTCCCTTTTACCATTAACTGGCTGAGTGAGAGTGAATTTTCTGTTGTGCTGCCAATCTGTATCACTTTAAAGAGTGCTACTGGTCGAGATCACACCAACATTGTCTGTATGTCTCTGTGTGATTCCAGTTCTGATACACTTTATGAGGTGGTTTTAAGTCTTATCAGTGTTTCATACATTAAAAAAAAGTATGGAAATGCTTCTGCATTACTGAGGCACTCAACCAGAATGGAAGCATGCATAAAGTGTGTTTACATCAACACTCGGCTGAGAGTGAGAATGAGAGAGACAGAGACAGACACAGATGTGTATGTACATATGTGAATGAGCATTAAGTATTCTCTCTAGAAGCATCCTCTGTAGATAAGGCTAGACCAAGAAGTTAATTTGAAATTTACATTGTTTGATTATTGTCTTTGTACAGGACAACTGTTTATCAAAAGAAGAATTTTGTCCTGCTCAATTACTCAAATGTCCAACATTGCTTCTATATCTGTGCTCAAATATACACTTCATATATATATATTTGTTATAACCATGTAACACCATCATTGGTTTGTTCTAATTGATTGTAACTTTTAAAAAATGCTAAATCTACATATTAATTTAATGCAGCTCATAAATGTATATTTATTATAAGCATACAGTCTAACCTGCTTCTAATCTTATGAATGGTAATTGGCTTTGAATAATGGAATTTACTGTCACTGAGGTGGTAAGCACTGAGAAAAGGGTGAAATAATATAGATTTATATATTGTCAGTTGTGTTTAACTCTTGGATTGAATGTGTACTTCTGGAAATGGAGCTCAATATGTGTCTGACTCAATCCACTATGACTGTGGAAAGGACCTTCTCCTCTCTGACAGTGGGAACATACCTGCTGGGTGAGAAGCAGCCAGTCACTCTCGGATTGATCCATCAAATATTTGCCTGGAGAAAGACAAAAGAGAGAGCTCCTGTACATCACTAGCAGCTGAGTAGGAAGACATCGAATTATCAATGCAATATTCAGGTCATGATCATTATAATTCTTTGTTTTGGAACAGGGCAAGATGAACAGTGCAGATCCTGGTTCCACTCGAGCCCTGAGCTCCCTCCAGTCTTTTTCTGTTTCCCAAATTTGAAAACATTTCACTTTGATAAAATAAACTCACCAACTTATGGACATCTCCACAAATGGAATGATTACACAGTTCAGTGTCCAGCTCCCAATACATTAACTGTTGAAAAACAAATACTGGGCACGATTTCACATACCTGGAGACGTTTATCCTGTGCCTGCTATATTTATCCTACACAGGATTATCACATTTGTTTCTACTGTCCTTTATTTCAATGTCTATTCGCAATAAACAGCGTGAAACAGAAGCCAAACAATGAATTTCCATCCGTGTTTAGGGGATTGCAAACCGCAAGAATGTTCCACAGCAGCTTCCTCCCCGTGTTTAGGGGATTGCAAACCGCAAGAATGTTCCACAGCAGCTTCCTCCCGCTCTGTCTCCCTCAGCAGGCCCACACACAGCCCGAGAAAGGCCTCTCTCTTCCCCCCAGCCCGCTCACTCCAAGTTCCGGGACCAGTTCCTGCTCCGCTCGGCCTCTTACAAACAGCCCCCGGTTCTCCCTGAACTCACCCCGAATCAATCCCGGTCTCGGAGCCCCCTCTGTGTCCCATCCCGATGTGCTGCTGGAAGGAGCCTGCTGTTCCCTCGCTTCCCTGGGCGCTGATCTCTCCATTGCGGTCTGTTTCAAACAAACCTCCTGCACTCACTGAGTAAATGCTCCTCAATGGCAGCGCTGGGGGAGGGTCAGTAACAATCAGCATTGGCGGAGGCGAACGTGCGATGAGGCTTTGCGCATGCGATGTTTTCCAAAAAATTCCCAGAAACAAACATTAATTGGTCATTTCCCGAATTCCCTTTTCTCCCAGTTTGACCAAATGAACTGGGGCTGTGGGGGAAAGGGCAGAGAAGGTTTTAAGCTGGGAATTGCTCCTTTATGAAGTTCCAATGGAGTTCATTCCCGGGTCATGTTAATAACTCCTCCCTCCGGCTCTCTCACAATCTGGTCAGGGGGCGGAGAAGCTGGCGGCCACTGGGCCCATCCCCGGTGCTCCCCCATTCGATAACATCACGTCTGATCATATGTTCACTGTGGTATTTAATCCTGCTGACCCCTCATCCACAAATATTAACTCCTTGCCCAAAGTAACATACAGAGAAATGGAATAAGTGGACCATTCTTACGAAGGAGAAAATAACTGATGGAGAGAGTCTTGTACCACAGTGTCAGAGCTTATTTCTGGGTCAGGACGCCCATGCAAAAGTCAGACCGGGTGTGCAACAACATCTCTGGGACTCGATTTAGTTTGTCGTGGATGACAGATTTTAGTGTCAGGTATGCTGCAGACAGAAACGTTGTGATATATTGTATGCCACAACGAGAGACCCCAGCTGTTTTTGTTTATTCACGACTGGAACGTGGATGTCGCTGGCTGAGCCTAGCATTTATTCTCCATCCCTTTGAGAAGGCGGTGTTGAGCCACCTTCTGGAACAGCTGTTGTCCATGTGCTGCCCACAATGCCATGAACACGGAGTTCCAGGGTCTTGATCCCGTGACAGTTAAAGAAAGCGGTTTTATTTCCAAGTCAGAGCTGGAAATGTGTTGCTGGAAAAGCGCAGCAGGTCAGGCAGCATCCCGGGAACAGGAGAATCGACGTTTCGGGCATAAGCCCTTCTTCAGGAATCTCCTCAAAGATTATTTCCAAGTCAGCATGGTGAGTGCTTTCAAGGGGAACTTGTCCGACTTCAAGGCGGTGTTCCCTGACATCAGCTGCCTTTGTCATTTTAGATGGAAATAGTGGCGATTTCGAAGGTCCTCCTATTACAAATTACAAAACTTGCATCTCTTTGTCAGCGGCACAGACAGACGTCTCTCTGATCGATAGCGTGAAATCAGAATAGTGTGTTGACTCCCTGGTGTCAGGATCAAGGATATCTCGGAGACAGTGCAGGATATTCACAAAGGGGCGTACACATTGGAATTAGCTACAGAAGAAGGGAAAGGGATGAGATTCCGAAGGAAGAATAAGGAAGAGAGGCAAGAATTTAGAAAGGAGGTCCTCTCCGGTAGTAATATCTGGATTACTCCCGCTGCTACAAGCGACTGAGGGTACGAATAGGATGATAGAGCAGAGCAATGCCCAACTCAGGAGCTGGTGCGGGGGAGAGGTGTTCACATTTTTGGATCATTGGAATCTCTTCTGGAGAAGATGTGACTTGGAGAAAAAGGATGGAATACACCTGAATTGGAAGGGATCTACTATATTGGCAGGGACATTTCCTTGAGCTACTGGGGAAGGGTTAAACTAGTAAGGTGTGGGTGTGGGGTGAGGTCAGTGGGAACGGGGAGATAGTGAACAAAGATATCAATCTCATGTCGGTAAGTCAAACACCCAGGGCAGATAGGAACATAGCAGAGAATGAAATTGGATTGATAACTTAAACTGCATTTATTTCAATGCAAGAGGCTGAACAGGGAAGGAGGATGATCTCAGGACATGGTTAGGAAAATGGGATTGGAATTGGGATATCATAGCAATTACAGAGACATGGTTTGGGGATGACACAACTGACAGCTTAATGTTCCAGGAATCACATGTTATAGGAAGGATGGGGGGAGGGCTCAGCAAGAGAAAATGGGGAGTGACATGTTTGGTAAGAGATAAGATCACACCTTTATTGAGGGAGGATATTCCTGGGCTTAGATCCATGGATATTATTTGGGTGGAAATGAGAAATAAGAAAGGGTTTGATAACCTTATTGGGATTGGACTGTAGTCACCCAAACAGTCAGCAGGAAATTGAGAAACAAATTTGTCAGGAGATCTTAAATCTGCAGGAATAATGGTGTGGTTATGGTGAGGGATTTTAACATTCCAAACAGATTATGGCTGCCATATTATTAATGGTTTAGACAGAAAGGAATTTCTGAAGTGTGTACAAGAAAAGCTTCTGATTCAGTATGTGAATGTATCTTCTAGACAAGGTGCAAATCTTGACCTACTCTTGTGATATAACGATGTGTCAGTGGGAGAGCACTTTGGGGCCAACGACCATAATTTATTAGTTTTAAAACACTGATGGAAAATGATAGACCAGATCTAAAAGTTAAATTTCTAGTTTGGAGGAAGGCCCATTTTGAGAGTATTGTGCAAAAACTTTCAAAAGTTGACTGAGGGCAGAGGTTCACAGGCAAAGTGATAGCTAAAAAATTGAAAACCTTAAAAAATGAGAAAATTAGGATACAGAGACAATATGTTCCTGTTTGGGTGAAAAGCATGACTAGTAGGTGTCAGAAGTGCTGCATGAGAAAAGAAATTGAGGTTTTGGTCCAAATAAGAAGGAAGCATATGTTAGTTAAATACAGCAGAGGTTGAGTGAATCCTTCGAAGAGTATACAGGCAGTAGGGATATACTTAAGAAGGAAATGAGGAGGACAAAAAAGGGACATAACATAGCTTTGGCAAATAGTGTTAAGGAGAATTCAAATAGATTTTATAAATACCTGAAGGTCAAAAGGGTAACCAGGGAAAGAAGAGGGCCCAGCAAAGATTAGCAAGGCAGCCTATGTGTGGAAGAAAAGGAAAAGTGGGAGATACTAAGCGAGTGCTTACTGAGGAGAAGGAAATGGAAGATATAGAACGTGGGGAAACAAATAGTGACATCTTAAAAAATGTCCATAATACAGAGGAAGTGCTGCTGGATGATTTCAAACAGAAAAGGTGAATAAGGCAAGAGCAACCGATCAGGTGGACCTGGAACATGATGATAAGCTAGGGAAGTGATTGTTTGGCCCCTTGCTGAGAGATTTGTATCATCCATAGTCACAGGTGAAGTGCAAAAAGACTGGAGGCTGGCTAACCTTGTTACCCTGGTTACCCTTTGACCTTCACGTATTTATAAAATCTATTTGAATTCTCCTTAACACTATTTGCCAAAGCTATGTTATGTCCCTTTTTTGCCCTCCTCATGTCCTTCTTAAGAATATCCCAACTGCCTTTATACTCTTCAAAGGATTCACTCAACCTTTCCTGTATTTAACTAACATATGCTTCCTTATTTGGACCAAAACCTCAATTTCTTTTCTCATGCAGCACTTCCTACATCTACCAGTCATGCCTTTCACCCAAACAAGAACATACTGTCTCTGTACCCTCATTTTTGAAAGTTTTCCATTTTCCACTATTTAAGAAAGGTGGTAAGGAAAAGCCAGGGAACTATTGAACAGTGAGCATAACATCAACAGTAGGCAAGCAGTTGAGGGGATTGTGACAGACAGGATTACATCTTTTTGAAAGGCCAGGATTGATGAGGGGTAGTCAACATGGCTTTCTGCGCGGGAAGTCATTTATCACTAACTCGACTGAGTTTTTTTTTAAATTGGTAAGGAAGAGGACTGATGAGGGCAAAGTGGTGGATGTGATCTATAAGGCCTTCAGTAAGGCGTTAGACAAAGTTCCCCGTGGGAAATTGGTTAGCAAGATTGGATCACATGGAATACAGGGAGAACTAGCCAGAGGGTGGTGGTGGAGGGATGCTTTTCAGACTGGAGGCCTGTGATAAGTGATGTGCTATAAGGATCACTGCTGAGTCCACTGCTTTTCATCATTTATATAAATGATTTTAGTTAAAAAATGACCAGGACACCAGGTTATATTCCAACAGATTTATTTAGAAGTACAAACTTTCAAAGTGCTGCTCCTCCATCAGGTGTCTGTATTTAGAAGGCTTATACTTCCAAATAAACCTGTTGGACTATAACCTGGTGGAGTATCATTTTTAACTTTGTACACCCCAGTCCAGCACCGGCACCTCCACATTATTATGATGATTTGGATGTGAGGTTGCAGGTATTGATAGTAAGCTTGCAGATTACACAAAAATTGTAGGTGTACTAAACAGCAAAGAAGCCTACCTCAGAATACAGCAGGATCTCGATCAGATGGGCCACTGGACCCAGGAGTGGCATATTGAGTTCAATTTAAATCAAAATGAGGTGCTGCAATTTGGAAAGGCAAATCAGGGCAGGACTTACACACTTTAATATTAAGGTCCTGTGGAGTGTTGCTGAACAAAGAGACCTTTGAATGCAAGTTCATTATTCCTTGGAAGTGGAGTTAGCAAAGAAGGCATTTGATATGTTTTCCTTTAGTGGTTAGAGCTTTGAGTATGTGACTTAGAAGAACATGTTATGGGTGTACAGAACATTGGTAATGCCACTTTTGGAATATTATGTGCAATTCTGGTCTCTCTCCTATAAAAAGAATGTTGTGAAACTTGAAATGACTATTTAAGATAGTTTTTGGTGCAAAGGAAAGGCCTACAATTTGGGAAGAAATATAGCGAGACGGGAAGGCTGCAAACAGATCCAGATTCAGCAAATGACTGCAAAAAGGGATTTAACTAACAAAGAACAAATGAAGAAAAGAGTAATATTGTGGAAACCATTTAAAAAACTGCTAAAACACTAATAAATGTGTAAAGAGAGAAATTAACATAAGTAGGTTGGCAAAGAGTACCACATGCCACTTACAACATTAAAGAGGGGAGTTCAAAATGGGGAACGAAAAGGTCTCAAAAATCGCTAACATATTTGTTCTCTGTTCACAAATGTTCACACAACTAACACAGTGATGATATTGGTGAGTTTAGTGAGAGGGAAGAACTGAACCAAATCAATTTTATTTGGGAAATGATGTTGGGACAATGGATTGGATTGAAGGTTGGGAAACACCAGATCTCGATCACCTATGTCCCAGAGTATTTAATGTAGTGGGCTCAGTAATACTGGATGCAATGATGGCCATGTTCCAAGATTCTATAAGCTCTGCGATATTTACACAGATTGGAGGCTAGCTAGTGTAAGCAATCCAATCGAAAAGGGAGGTAGATATAAAATTGTGAACTATAGACCAGTCAGCCTCAGGGAAAAAAAAATCGAAATGAAAGCTTCAATTGCGAAGCATTTGACAAAACAGTATTCAGGATCTGCTAGAATCAGCATGAACATGAAGGGCCTGTTCCAGTGCACACTGTTCTGTCTTCTGAGCTTGGCAAACCGACTGGCCATCTTTGAGGATGTAAACAATAGAGCTGATGAGAGTGTAACAGCTACTGAGGAGAAAAACTACAACTAACTCCCTGGACACCGCAGCAAAGGCAAAAAGGAGGAGACATTCTATCCTTCCACACTTACATTTGATGATATTTCTGGCGTGTGACTGTGTGAATGTGAATACTGTGTCAGAGAGGCTGTTCGAAAAGGGCGGACGGTTAGTCGAACGTAATTGTGCTTGTGTGACCGCGAATATTATATTTCTGGGTCTCTCTTCTGAAAATCAAAAACATTTTCAATTCAACTTATTCCCCGGCTCCCCCATTAGACCACAAAGATAGAATTTAAGACAAATGTATTTCAAGATTTCAGTCTAAAAGTACCGACAATGTCAGCGCTCAGTTCAAAAAGCTCGATCTGTGCGGCAGCAAAATGAGTTTAACTCGACAGCGGAGCCCTCTATTCGAGTGAAAACTTTTCAGTCGCAAACTTTACCGTGTCAGGGTCAGGAGGGATCGAGCCTGGCTCTCTGGAGATGCGGAATTTCAGAGGAATCGGAGAGTTTAGGCCGTTAGAGAAACACAGAGAGGTAGCAGGAACAGGGGAGCTGACGGCAGGTTGTTCCTGCACCGTCTGGTCGCTGCGTTGAAGTTGCTCAGTGCCGTCCCCAGCAGCTTCATTGCTGACCCAGTTTAGACTGTCCCAGAGAGAGATTCAGCGCAGAGTCCTCGATATGAGCAACAGTGCAGCCACCGAAACGGCTCCTCCAGCCGCCGCTCCCACCAAAGTCAAAGCTCCCAAGAAAAAGGCGACGGCTCCCAGGAAAACAGCAGTCGATCACCAGTTGGGCGAGCTGATTCTGAAGGTTGTCGGGGATAGCAAGGATCGCAAAGGGACGTCACTGTCCGCTGTAAAGAAGGCGCTGGAGAGAAGCGGGATCGATGTGGGAAAGCGAAAGGCACAGATCAAGATGAGTATCAGGAGGTGCCTGGCGAACGGCTCCCTTGTTCTGGTCAAAGGCCAAGGCGTCTCCGGCTCCTTCAAACTCCCTAAGAATCCTTCCTGAAGAAGGGCTTATGCCCGAAACGTCGATTCTCCTGTTCCTTGGATGCTGCCTGACCTGCTGCGCTTTTCCAGCAACACATTTTCACCCCTAAGAATCCAGTCAAGGCAAAAGCGGGAAAGAAGGCGGGAACATCAGCGGCTGCCAAGAAACCGGCCATGAAGATATCACCGGCCAAGAAGGCGACAGCGAAGAAGTCTCAGGCCAAGAAAGCGACAGTCAAGAAATCCCCAGCCAAGAAAGCGACAACCAAGAAGTCCCCAGCCAAGAAAGCGAGAGGCAAGAAGACGGCACCGCCAAAGAAAGCGGTGAGCAAAGCAGCGCCAAAGAAACGGACTCCCATGAAGAAGGTGAAAAAGACCAAGGGCCCTAAAGCCCCCAAACCCCTCAGCAAACCGGCTAAAAGCAAGGCCAAGCCCAAAGCAAAAGTGACCAAGACAGCAGCAAAGAAATGAACCCGTCAGTGTAATATGTAACCGTCTGAACCCAAAGGCTCTTATCAGAGCCACCCACATCTCTCAGGAAAGAGCTGAGCCCGGATCCAATGTTCCCCGTCCCGGTACCGAGCGCAAACCTACCTTAGGTATTATTTGATCTGAATAACTCAAATACACACTCGTGCCATGGTTTACGAGAGCGGAGACCGGTGAATGGCAAATGTATCACAAAGGGAAGGTTTATTGATCTCCATCTGGTTATTTCGCTTCGCGACTTTTAACTCCACCGAGTCACGAATGTGACACATTGTGGTATTTTTATTTCATTGACCCGTTCAGGAATGTTACTTTGTTCAGTTTTGATTCTGAGACCCTGCGGATGTTTTCATGGTGTGTTCCTTCCATCTGCCGGTTACAGACAGTTCAGGCAGCAATTCCACATTGCCTTCGGGGCTAATTACAATCTGGGGGTAATAAAAAATCCCAGGGGCTGTGGTTAGCACTGCCGCCATACAGCGCCAGGGACGTCTGTGTGGAGTTTGCTCATTATCCCCGTGTCTGCATGGGTTTCCTCTGGGTGCTCCGGTTTCCTCCCACAGTCCAAAGATGAGCACGTTAGGTGAATTGGCTGTGCTAAATTGCCCATAGTGTGAGGTGGATTAGTCAGGGGTAAATGTAGGGGAATTGGTCTGGGTGGGGTTGCTCTTCGGAGGGTCGGTGTGGACTTGTTGGGCCGAAGGGCCTGTCTCCACGCTGTAGGAAATTTAATCATAAAGTGAGGTTCTGTACTTTTATTCGTGTTCACTGAATTAGCTTTTAAGATGTTTAAATTGGCGGGGTTGTTTCGATTGATTCACGGCGGGTAAACGTTCGGTTGTTCAGTTTGCCTGGGCTGGAACCCTCCAACCACAAGGGATGAATGCAGATTTCTCTAGCTTTCTCTTTTCCCCTCCCCCCACCTTATCCCAGTCCCAACCTTTGGACTCAGCACTGCCTTCTTGACCTGCAGTCTTCTTCCCGACCTCTCCGGCCCCACCTCCTCTCCATAACCTCCTTCCGCCTATCGCATTCCCAACGCCCCTCCCCCAAGTCCCTCCTCCCTACCTTTTATCTTATCCTGCTTGGTACACTGTCCTCATTCCTGAAAAAGGGTTTATACCCGAAACGTCGATTCTCCTGCTCCTTGGATGCAGCGTGACCTGCTGCGCTTTCCCAGCAACACATTTTTCACCTCCGGGCTGTTTTAAACCCCACCTTTCCTCCTGCCTGATTGACAGATCAGGCAATAATCCCGCCTCCTGTCCGCGCTGACTGCTAACTAGGTTTTATGAGTTACTATAAAATATTAAATTTTATCTTAGTTGCAGACGGATGGCGTTTTGCATTTTAAGGTTACTTTAATCTCAAGGTTTGAGAGGGTGAATTCAGCGGGCAATTTGAAATTGACCAACTGTCATTGCCAGTGAACCAATCAGACTCCAACAATTCTTTTCCTGCCTTTTCTGTCCCTTCCGGAGCTGCTTCTCTGTGGGTTGAGGGACAGGGCTGTATCCAATTCCAGCTCCCTTAAACAGGGAGCACCGCAGCACCCTCAGCATTGACAGCTGCAGCCTGTGTGTGTGTTACAGAGAGTTGTAGAGAATGGCCAGAACCGGTCCGGCCACGGATAAGAGTGAAGAAATCTCATCGCTACAGGCCCGGCACGGTGGCTCTGCGGGAGATCCGCCGCTACCAGAAATCCACCGAGCTGCTAATCCGCAAACTGCCCTTCCAGCGCCTGGTGCGAGAGATCGCTCAGGACTTCAAGACCGACCTGCGCAATTATACTTGTCAGAAAATTTTCTCTGCAAACACAGGAGGCCAGCGAGGCTTACGTGGTGGGACTGTTTGAGGACACCAACCTGTGTGCCATCCACGCCAAGCGGGTCACCATCATGCCCAAAGACATCCAGCTGGCCCGCCGGATCCGCGGGGAGCGCGCCTAAACGGAGCCTGGCCGGCCCTGCACATTCACCCCGAGAGTGAGAGAGAGAAAAACACAACGGCTCTTTTCAGAGCCATTAAACCACCCAGAAAGAGCGGGAAGAGATCGCAGACGTTGGAACATGGCTTTGAATAATATTAAGGGGGGCGTGACGTCAGTAATACATTTCAGGGCAGTTGGTTGAAGACAGAGATCGCACAAGCAGCAGTGCCTAGAATATACGCTGCTGTGAATGTTATGTAATTTTCACATGCTTCATTATAGTAGTGCAGTATTAATTCCGGATTAAATCCTCTCTCTCCTCACTGTCTCCCTTGCTGTTCCCACTCGTTACAGCCAGTATGATCATTGCCGAGGAAGCTGGCGGGAAAACATTGCGCCAAATCAACTATTTTCTTTCAAATTTGAAAATCCTGCTGAAATGTAGATCAGAGAAGGGAGCTTTACGGAAAACAATGCATTCGTATTTAGTCATTAATTTGCAATTTTTCTTTCGGGTAATGAAGCTATTTGAAGGATTCGAGATTGCCTTCGGAGGGAATCCTCAGCCCTGTGAGGATTTCATGACCGTGCTTCGGCGTGAACGCATTAATAAGGAACGCCGCCGTTAGGTATTATTTTAATACCGTGCTCCCTTATAGCAAAAGCTCCACATTAACAATTCCAGTCCGGCGACTGTTCTGGTTTGATCTCGGTTCGTTTTGAAAGCTTCTAATCGACAGCAGAAAGCCCCATTTACACTATTCTGCAACAGAACCCGCGCGGAGTTTTGGAAATAAAAAAAAACGTGTAATGCACCTACCCGTGGGTCTGTAAGAAAGGGAGCACTTCTTTTGTTTCCCAGTGGTGACACTCAGGGATCACACCCCAAACGGGGCTTGTCGCTCCCGGAATAATCAAATATTAGAGAGGGACTTGAGCAAATAGCACCAGAAATTAAAAAAAAAGATTCACTGGTGTTCAATATGCTCCCGAGAGGCAAGGAGAAGAGAGGGCACATTCTCTACTCTTGATGCCAGCGCCAAATCATCAACACCTTTCCTTCCAATTTGAAAAGCCCGCCATTTCACATATAACGAAGTATGTTTTACATAGAAAAATTATGTATAAAAAAAAAGAACCTTGTTCAGAGGGGAATTCATCAATACTTGTTAATTAGATTATAAATACATACTTCAGACAATCTCTCTCGCTCATCCATTTGCCTAACTGCACCTATCTCTTTCTACTTTTTTCTCTTTTCTGGACCTGAAGGACTGGCAGAAACAAAACCATGCGCCAAGAACTGCAATCTGCAATTAATCTCTTCATTTCACATATCGAAAACACTCCAATATGTTGATTAAACATTACAGAACGTTCTTCCGGCTGAGCTCATTAATCGTCTTTCGACAATATTTTAATGTCGCCCAGCCTTTTTGCACTAGTTCTGACATCAGCAAAAGCTCCACATTTGCCATCCCAGTCCTGCAGCTGCTCTGGTTTGATTTCCGTTCATTTTGATAATCTCTCACCGACAGCAGAAAGCCTCATTTACTGGAATCGGAGAAAACAACGCCAGAGACCCAGGTTCGAGTCTACTCGGCATAGAACTAAAGGACCACCAATCGTAAGATGTATCTGCTCCTAGTACTCAAAGACGGAGACACGTTTCTTTTTGGTTTGCCTGGGGAGATATTCACCGTTCATATCCCACCGTGAATGGTCGCTCCGGAACTGACATTTGAAGTGCTCATCCAAATACTTTTTAAAAAGGTTAAGGTTTCTGGCTTCCACTACCTTCGCATGCAGTGTCTTCCAGATTTCCACCACTTGCTGAGTGAAAAGATTTTTCTGAAATTCCCTCAATATCTTTACATCTAACCCTTCACTATAGCGAGAATCCTTACCCTCACCATATCATTACCTAAGCACCACTTGTGATTGCTCGTTCAAACAAGGGAAACAGCTTCTCTCTATTCACCCTGTCCCACACGACTCATAAATCGCTTATACTTCAATCATGTGTTCCACCGCAGTCATCTCTGCTCTAGAGAAGACATTTCTTTTTTTGGAAGTAATATTTGTGCTTTAATCCCAATCCCCAATATTGCGCTGGATTTATCACCGCTGCTGTCACAGTTTAATGTGAATAATTTATTCCTGCATCCTTAGGCGCATGCGCGATGCTACTCTTCCTCCAAAACAGAAATGTTCCTGAGTAGAAGAGCGCATGCGTGAGGCCCTCCCCCCAGCGCTGCCATTGAGGAGCATTTACTCAGTGAGTGCAAGAGGTTTGTTTGAAACAGACCGCAATGGAGAGATCAGCGCCCAGGGAAGCGAGGGAACAGCAGGCTCCTTCCAGCAGCACATCGGGATGGGAGCCTGGGACACAGAGGGGGCTCCGAGACCGGGATTGATTCGGGGTGAGTTCAGGGAGAACCGGGGGCTGTTTGTAAGAGGCCGAGTGGAGCAGGTACTGGTCCCGGAACTTGGAGTGAGGGGGAGGGGACAGAGAGGTCTTTCTCGGGCTGTGTGGGGGTCTGCTGAGGGAGACAGCGGGAAGAAGTATACATTCAAGCCAAGAGTCGAACACAACTGATGCAATATATTTTTTGATTTCTCCCTCTACTCAATGCACAACAGCTCAGTTCCAATAAATGCCATGATGCTTAGTCAATTATCATTTGCAGCATCAGAAGAGGGATAGATTGTATCCTCTTATGAAATAAACATTCAGGAACTGTATTAACTCCACATGTAATGAAGGCAATTTTAAAGGCGAACAAACAGATCATTCTGTTACATTGTTACAGCAAGGATTTCTGAAGATATAGAAGGAAACTTTGGCATTATCAGTACCTGAGAAGGACAAAACTAATGTTTTGATAAATAGAAGTCTTATGTGAAAGGCACAACTGAACAGTGTAAATTCCAAATGAACCTGTGAGCCATAGCCTGACCTACACACAATCACCATCTCCAACCCATCCTCTTATGGGTGCTTGCATACATATGCACATACACCATTCTCTCACAGACAGCTACTGACTGATTTATAATTGTTGCAAACTTGTATGCCATCCTGAAATACTCATTCCAATATCAAAAAGTAATGAAAATCTATATACACCGCAACTAACGGAAAATATTTCAAACTGATTTCTACTCTCAGATCTCAAGTCAAAAGAAATTTACAGCACAGATTAAGTCTCTTCAAATTATTAAGTCTAACTGATCAAAGACAGTCTATAACAACATAACAGTTGACTGAGCTAACAATTCTAAGCATTCCATTTTCATAAAACTATCATGGCAGCAGAAAAGCTGTCATCTCCATCTGTATCGTAACCTCATTCTCCATTTCGTAGTTATTTTATTATTCTGTCCAGCAACAAAGTTTTTTAAAAATTATTCTATATGTATTTCAAAATTTGTTTTGATTTTCTATGAAGAGCCCTGCATTCCTGTTGACCCTCCCTTCATTATAGTACAAAAAAAAGCAAGGAATCATGATATAGTTTTCTGAAGGAGTCATTGGAATCAGATCATTACTATTTAAAGCCTTGCAGAATGAAAGAGAAAGCCAAAATTGGTTGGTTTGTCAAGTTGCTCATTTTTTTTTCCAACATGAGTTGATATTTAAACTCCTACCTACCATAGAGCAACACAAGAGTCTGCTAACAGCTTGCACCAGATCCTGTCCACATTGGTAAATAAAATAGAATTGGCCAATTCTCTTTCCTGTACAAGCAACACTGTGGTCAGTCAACTGCAATGCAGTTGAAGTGTTCACTTAGTTGCAAATGGGTTCGGTTAATACTGATCATTAATTCATTGGTTAAAACATGTCACCATGCAAAAATCGATAGCATTCTGAAAACCAGACCTTGATATCCCCATTGTTCCCGTTAGACTCTGCACTACAGGAATTACAAAAGTCCATTGCTTTTCTCCCCTGGATTCTGAAGAAAAGCACAGATGCTTTTCTGCTGCAATGTGTTGCATGTTCAGTCGTCCATGGATCCTAAGGCACGAAAGCTAAAGAACATTGGCTGTGGACATTATTGAACTACATGTGCAGTGCCAGAGATTAACAGAAATACAAACACATCCACTTTCACAGACAGGAGCTATCCAGTGGCAATGGATAGTACCTCTTTCATGTCAAGTAGCAGAAGTTTGAACACTGAAGTACAGTAGCAGTTACTAAAAGTTATATGTTGCAATTTGGATGACACTGAAGCACTGTCAAACACAATAACCAAGAATAAGGAGCACATTGATATCTAGTATCAGAGAGTGAATGGTGCTGATGAACACACACTTTCTCCACATTCACATTCTGGTTGAGGGCCTGAGTAATGCAGAAGCATTTCCATACTTTTTTATATATGAAACACTGATTTATAAGGCATTAAGGAGAAAGTGAGGACTGCAGATGCTGGAGATCAGAGCTGAAATGTGTTGCTGGAAAAGCGCAGGTCAGGCTGCATCCAAGGAACAGGAGAATCGACGTTTCGGGCATGAGCCCTTCTTCAGGAATGAGGAAAGTTTGCCAAGTGGGCTTAGATAAAAGGTAGGGAGGAGGGACTTGGGGGAGGGGCATTGGAAATGCGATAGATGGAAGGAGGTTAAGGTGAGGGTGATAGGCCGGAGTGGGGGTGGGGGCAGAGAGGTCAGGAAGAAGATTGCAGGTTAGGAAGGTGGTGCTGAGTTCGAGGTTTGGGATTGACACAAGGTGGGGGGAGGGGAAATGAGGAAACTGGAGAAGTCAGTTCATCCCTTGTGGTAGGAGGGTTCCTAGGCGGAAGATGAGCTGCACTTCCTCCAGCCATCATGTTGCTATGGTCTGGAGTCGAAGGACCTGCATGTCTTTGGTGGAGTGGGAGGGGGAGTTGAAGTGTTGAGCCACAGGGTGGTTGGGTCGGTTGATCCAGGTGTCCCAGAGGTGTTCTCTGAAACGTTCCGCAAGTAGACGGCCTGTCTCCCCAATATAGAGAAGGCCACATCGGATGCAGCAAATGATGTGTGTGGAGGTGCAGTTGAATTTGTGGCGGATATGGAAGGATCCCTTGGGGCCTTGGAAGGAAGTAAGGGGGGAGGTGTGGGTGCAATTCTTGCATTTCTTGAGGTTGCAGGGGAAGGTGCCGGGAGTGGAGGTTGGGTTGGTGGGGGCTGTGGACCTGACGAGGGAGTCACGGAGGGAGTGGTCTTTTCGGAACGCTGATAGGGGAGGGAAATATATATGCCTGGTGGTGGGGTCCGTTTGGAGGTGGCAGAAATGACGACAGATGCTACGATGTATATGGAGGTTGATGGGGTGGTCGGTGAGGACCAGTGGGGTTCTGTCCTGGTGGTGATTGGAGGAGCGGGAAGTGGAGAAGATGTGGTGGAGAGCATCGCTGATCACGTCTGGCGGGAAATTGTGGTCTTTGAAGAAGGAGGCCATCTGGGTTGTACGGTATTGGAACTGGTCCTCCTGGGAGCAGATGCGGCGGAGACGAAGGAATTGGGAATATGGGATGGCGTTTTTACAGGGGGCAGGGTGGGAGGAGGTGTAGTCTAGGTAGCTGTTGGAGTTGGTCGGTTTATAGTAAGTGTCCGTGTTGATTCGGTCGCCCGAGATAGAAATGGAGAGGTCTAGGAAGGGGAGGGAGGAGTCTGAGACGGTCCAGGTAAATTTGAGGTCGGGGTGGAAGGTGTTGGTAAAGTGGATGAACTGTTCATCCTCCTCGTGGGAGCACGAGGCAGCGCCGATACAGTCATCGATGTAGTAGAGGAAAAGGTGGGGGGTGGTGCCAGTGTAGCTGCGGAAGATGGACTGTCCCACATATCCTATGAAGAGGCAGGTCATAGCTGGGGCCCATGCGGGTGCCCACGGCTACTCCTTTGGTTTGGAGGAAGTGGCAAGATTGGAAAGAGAAGTTGTTCAGAGTGAGGACCAGTTCAGTCAGTCGGAGGGTGTCAGTGGAAGGGTACTGGTTGGTACGGCGGGAAAGGAAGAAGCGGAAGGCTTTGAGTCCTT
>NC_057759.1:1876840-1883376 GCF_004010195.1 Chiloscyllium plagiosum
GGGGTTGTGGGACTATGAGGTTGGAGGCGGTGGATGGGAGATCCTCCGAGGTGATGAGGTTATGGATGGTCTGGGAGATGATAGTTTGGTGGTGGGAGGTGGGGTCATAGTCAAGGGGGCAGTAGGAGGAGGTGTCCGCGAGCTGGCATTTAGCCTCAGCGGTGTAAAGGTCGGTGCGCCAAACTACTACCGCGCATCCCTTGTCTGCCGGTTTGATAGTGAGGTTGGGGTTGGAACAGAGGGAGTGGAGGGCTGCACATTCTGAGGATGAGAGGTTGGAGAGGGGTGGAGAGGTTGAGGCGGTTAATGTCGCGGTGGCAGTTGGCTATGAAGAGATCGAGGGCAAGTAAGAGGCCAGCCCGGGGTGTCCAGGTGGATGGGGTGTGTTGGAGGCGGGAGAAGGAGTCGTCAGAGGGTGGGTGAGAATCCTGGTTGAAGAAGTAGGCGCGGAGGCGAAGGCGGCGGAAGAATTGTTCGATGTCTCATTGTTGAACTCATTAATCCGAGAGCATAGGGGAATGAAGGTGAGGCCTCTGCCGAGGACTGAGTTCGAGAGGGATTGTGAAAACACGGCAGGGCTGGGTATAAGGCATTAAACTCACCTCATAAGGTGTATCAGATCTTGGACATGCAGAATGGGAAACACAAGGCAACATTAAAAAAAAAGTGTCAGTGTGATAATAGACCAGTGCCACTCCTTTCAAGTGATACAGATTGGCAGCACAACAAAAAACTCACACACACAGCCAGTTAATGCTGAAAGGGGAAAAAAAATGAAATTTAGGCCCGGGTATTTCTAAATATGGACAGTTATAAATTGTTTCACCAAACCATTAATCGTTTCAGTTAGTGTCAGATGTTATATCTTATTGTCCAGCAGCAACTGATAAAGATTACTGCATACATAAAATATTTTTTAAAAAGTCTGAATGCAATAAAATTCAGATTCATGGCAAAGATAACATTAATTCCTCAATCACAAAAAGGTTAGTGAATGTTGATCAAGTTTATCCTACACTCAGACCAAAAAAAACACAACTGAACATGGAAAGACAATGAGATTCACACACTCTACCTGATGCTATTGCCCACAAAACAAAACTGGCACTATAATTATCAAAGACAGATAACTGCAGAAATAATCTCAAATTGGCATTTAGATAGAGATACTGGCAGTGAGTGGATAAAGTTCAGAATCCCAACAGTTGATGGAAATTAGTATGGAGAACAGGTGAAGAACAGAATGTCCCAGTCACACAAATTGGCTGAATGGCTGTACCAATTCTGTGACTCTACCATAAATGACATAATGCAGAAGAGATTAAGTCCCAATCACAACACCCTAAAATCTACTATCACAGACTCAATCACAGTCACAGAGAATTCTTTTTCCTAAATTCATTGACGGGATGAGAGAATCACTGGCGAGGCCAGCATTTATTGGCCATCCCTAACTGCCCAGGAGGTAGTTATGTGTCAGCCACATTGCTGTGGGTCTGGAGACACATGTAGGCCAGACCAGGTAAGGATGGCAGCTTCCTTCCTTAGAGGACATTTGTGAACCAGATGGCAAGCAAGAATAGATTCCTTGTCATCATTGGACTCATAGAATATTATTGGTTGTCAGCGACTTAAGCAACTTTTGATGCATGAGGGTTGAAAGTGACTGGTACTGATTGAGCACTTGATGTTCGGTCACACAGCACAAACTGACAAGGTTAGCTCAATTCGTGAACTCTCATGTGGACACAACAAAAACTGACAGGCGGAGATTGATGGCTCCTCTCACACATTCACTCTGCAGAAACTGAAAGGGAGAGCATGATACTTAAACACACACCCCCAAACCCCCACACACACTTCAAAAACACTGGCAGGTACAATCTGATAAATGCATTTGCATATTTATAAACTAGACATTGACAAATACAGATTCACAGCTACATCCTGAATTACACAGAGCAGAATAGAACAGGGACAGATTGGTCAATCACATTCAAATGCACATGGCAGGGCATTTCAGAGGAAGACATTCTCATTCACAAAGCAAAAACTTACTGGAACAGATTGATAACACTCTGTTTCAAATTACTTAAATTGACATGTACGGTTTGATAATGACTTTCTCATATTCACAGGAGAAACTGACAGGTAGAGATTGATAACAGAATAAGTCAGAGTTACATTTGAGGTCGAGTAACCCTTCCTTAGAACTGAGTGTGTGCATTTTCCTAGCTGCTACATGGTCTTCTCTATTCTGGGGAAACTCAGTGTAGATTGGGTGTCCACTTTGCCAAACACCGACATTCTGTCCAGAAAACAAGACCCTGAGCTTCCACTTGCCTGCCACTTCGACACACCACCCAGTTCCCTGATGAACATCTCTGCCTCAGGCTTGCTGCAGAGCTCCAGCTAAAGCTCAGTGCAAGCTGGAAGAATAGTACCTCATTTTCTGGTTGGGAACACAACAGCCTTCTGGACCTAATACTTAGTTCTACAACTAGGGCTAGAGCTTTCCCGTGTCATTACCTAGAACCTCTCACACCAGGCCTTGTTGTTATCACAAGGTCTGCTATTATACACCAAGTCACTAACAGTCGCTGTTAATAGTGAGTCACCTTCCTCATCTGACCATGATCTTTGGATTCTATATCCATCTACCAGTTACTCCTGACCCTTCAACATACCCTACCTTTGGCATAAAAACAAATCATTTCCTGGCTACCATCAATTCTCAGGAAGGGTTACTGGACTGGAAATTTTAACTCTGATTTCTGTCCACTGACTCTCAGACCTGCTGAGCTTTTCCAGCAATTTGATTTTGTTTCTGATTTCCAGCATCTGCAGTTCTTTTGGTTTTCACTTAGAGATCAATAACTACATTTTCATATTCACAGAGCAGAAACTACCAGGGAAAATTGATAACTACATTCACATGTTCACAAAAGAAATTTGTCAGGCAAACATTGATAAATACACTCACCTTTACAATTCGGACCCTGGTTGGGAAGGATTCTTAACTAAACCTTCACAAAGCAAAACCTGACGGACTGTTAAAAACTAACTTGTCCTATTCACATAGCAGAAACTGGCAGGCTTAGATTGACAATTACCCAAACATATTCCCCAAACAAATATCCTCAGGAGGCTAAGGAAATTCACCGTGTCTGGAAAGACTGCTACAATTTTTTATCAATGCACCACCTATCTGGATGTGTCACAGTGTGGTATGGCTGCTGTTCTGCCCAAGAGCACAAAGAATTACAGTCCGTTGTGAACAAAGCCCAATCCATCACTGAAAGCAGCGTTCCATCCAAAGGCTCCATTTATACTTCCTCCTGTGTTGGGAAAGCAACCAACATAATCAAAGACCCATCTGACCCCGGTTCTGTGCTCCTCCACCCTGATCTGTCAGGTAGAAAATACAGAAGTTTGAATATACCGTCCAACAGATTCAAGAACTGATTTTGTGCTATTATTAGACTTTTGAATGGACCTCTCAAATTTTAATGTTATTCTCTCGCTCTGCACCTTCTCTGCACCATTAACACTGTATTCCAGATTCTGTTCTATTGCCCTAATGCACTTTGTATGATATGATCTGCCTGTAAGGCACTCAAAACAATACTTTTCATTGTATCTCTGTACATGTGACAATAATAATCAGATCAAATCAAGTGGATAACTACACACACATGTCGCAGAATCTGAGAGGTTCAGGTTGATAGCTACAGTCACACAACCTGACAGGAAAAGATGAATAAATACATTCAAACCCTGACATTACAGCACCTGACAGGAAGGATTGATAACTAAACTCTCTTCTTCACAAAGCAGAAATTGAGAGTGACAGATGAAAGTTCAGCTCACACATTTACATAGCAAAAACTGGTAGGAATTGACAATTACACAGACATATTCACCAAGCAGAAACTGACAGCTATAGATTGATAACTATATTTATGTATTCACAAAGCAGAGTCTGAAAGGTCCAGATTGGCAATTACACTCTCACTTTGACAAAGAAGAAACTGACAGGTAGAGAATGATAACTGTACTATTCACATATTGACAGGGACAGATTGGTATTGACTCTCAAATTGATGTAGTAGAAACAGATTGACAATGACACTCTGGTGTCAAATAGCAAAACCTGACAGGTACTGTTTGATAATTTCACTGAGAAATTGATTAGAGTTAAAACTGACAGGTAGAGATCAATTTCTGGATTAGTGGTGCTGGAAGAGCACAGCAGTTCAGGCAGCATCCAAGGAGCTTTGAAATCGACGTTTCGGGCATTCCTGATGAAGGGCTTTTGCCCGAAACGTCGATTTCAAAGCTCCTTGGATGCTGCCTGAACTGCTGTGCTCTTCCAGCACCACTAATCCAGAATCTGGTTTCCAGCATCTGCAGTCATTGTTTTTACCAGGTAGAGATCGATATCTACATTCACACAGAAGATACTGACAGGTACAAATTGATGACTGCATTTAATATTTATACAGCAGAAACTGGCAGGGAGATACTGAGAATGACACACCCGTTCTCAAAGCTGAAACTGACAGGTTCAGGTTGATAACTGCACTGTCAGATACACAGCAGAAACTGTTAGGGAAAGATTGTTAAGTAAATTCACACATTCACAACGGCAGAAACTGACAGGTATATATTGATAACTAAACTCTCACATCCCCATCAGTGTAACGCATAGGAACTGGTCCTACTTATTTAAAATGTATTTATCAATCGGTCTCTGCCAGTTTCTACTATGTGGATAGGAGTTCAGTTATCAATCTATACCTGTCAGTTTATACTATGTGAATGTAGTTATCAATCTGTCCCTGTCACTCTCTCATAAATACATTTTGGACATTGCAGAGAGTGACAGGGACAAATGGATAACTATATTAATTCTCACATTTGCACGGCCTATACTGACAGGTACAGGTCGACAGCTGTACTCCCATATTCATCTCACAGGAACTGACAGGTATGGATTGATAAGGAAACTCTCAGATCCAGATACAAACTTGTATTGGGTAGCCCCATTGTGGAGCTGTAGAAGTGTTGGTTAGTATCTGGTTCTCAGTGAATTGGTATAGATTTCTTTTGTTACAATCATGAGACAAAGAGCAACTCAGGCCAAGAATGTAGTCAGACCTGTAGTTCTGTCTGAAATGCTGGCTTGAAAGAAACAGCCTCACGATTATAAAATGAATATTACATTGAAAGGTTTGATATGTCAAACTCACTTAATGTTGATTTACAGGGGATGTCTCTTCTCTCTTCTTCCAGACAATTACATGAAGGAGCAAGACAATGTAACATTCTCTCGATACGAAGCCAAGTGTGATCAGTTCCTTCTAACAAACAGCAGGTATGTTATCACTGTCAGACTGAAAAACATACTTTCCACAGTCACAGAGCAGTTGAATTAGATACACATGGAACTCAATTTCTAGAGAGAAGTTTTCACAAGAATAGTCAAATACCACCAAGCAATTATAACTTCTTTTATCCCTCTCCATTCTCAATTCACATCACCCGATTTCCAATAAATGTTATCATTCACAGCCATTGAGTCATCAAGATGTACAACACTGAAGCAGACTCTTTGGTCCTACTCATCCATGCCAAACAGATGTCAGAAACTAATCCATTCCCATTTGCCAGCACTTGATCCATATCCCTTTGAACCCTTCCTATTCATGGACTCATTCAGATGCCTTTTAAGTGTTATAATTGTACCAGCCTCCTCCACTTCCTCTGGCAGCTCATTCCTTACTCGTACCATCTTATGCGTTTAAAAGTTGCCGCTTAGGTCAATTTAAAATTTTTCCTCCGTTTACCTTAAACCTATGCCTCTAGTTTTGTACTCCCCCACCTTAGGGAAGAGAGACATTGTCCCTCATGATTTTATAAACCTCTATGTGGTCAGCCCTAGCCTGTTCAGCCTCTCTCTATAGCTCAAATCCTCCAACCCTGACAAATTTCTTGTAAATCTTTCCTGAACCCTTCAACATTTCACCATATCCTTCCAATACGAAGGAGACCAGTATTGCATGCACGATTCCAAAACTGGCCTCACCAATGACCTGCACAGCCACAACATGACCTCCCAACTCCTATACTCGATGCACTGACCAATGAAGAAAACATACCAAATGCCTTCCTCACTGTTCTATCTACTTGCGACACCACTTTCAAGGAGCTATGAACTTGCATTCCAAGGTCTCTTTGTTCAGCAACACTCCCAATGATCTTACCATTAAGTGTACAAGTCCTGCCCTGATTTGCCTTTCCAAAATGTAGCACCGCAGATTTATCTGAATACAACTCCATCTGCCACTCCTCAGCCCATTGGCCCATCTGATCAAGACTCTGTAGTACTTTGAAGGATTCTTCTTTGCTGTCCAATTTTGGAGTCATCTGCAAACTTATTAACTATACTGCTATGTTCAAATCCAAATCATTCACATAAATGAAGAAAAGCAGTGGATCCAACACACCACTGGTCACAAGCCTCCAGTCTGAAA
>NC_057759.1:1883876-1893213 GCF_004010195.1 Chiloscyllium plagiosum
GCTAACCTTGTCAGTTTGTGCTGTGTGACCGAAAATCAAGTGCTCAATCAGTACCAGTCACTTTCAACTCTCATGTATCAAAAGTTGCTTAATTCACTGACAGCCAATAATATTCTATGAGTCCAGTGATGACAAATTCTTGTTTGCCATCTGGTTCACTAATGTCCTTTAAGGAAAGGAGCTGCCATCCTTACTTGGTCTGGCCTACATGTGTCTCCAGACCCACAGCAATGTGGCTGACACATAACTATCCCCTGGGAGTTAGGGATGGGCAATAAATGCTGGCCTCGCCAGTGATTCTCTCATCCCGTGAATGAATTTAGGAAAAAGAATTCTCTGTGACTGTGATTGATTCTGTGATAGTAGATTTTAGGGTGTTGTGATTGAGACTTAAACTCTTCTGCATTATGTCATTTATGGTAGAGTCACAGAATTGATCCAGCCATTCGGCCAATTTATGTCCAGACTGGGACATTCTGTTCTTCACCCGTTCTCCATACTAGTTTCCATTAACTGTTGGGATTTTGGACTTTATCCACTCATTGACAGTATCTCTCTCTAAATGCTAATTTGAGATTTTTTCTGCAGTTACCTGTCTTTGATAACTATAGTGCCAGTTTTGTTCTGTGGGCAATAGCATCAGGTAGAGTATGTGGATCTCATTTTCTTTCCATGTTCAGTTGTGTTTTTTTGGCCTGAGTTTAGGATAAACTTGATCAATATTCACTAACCTATTGTGATTGCGGGATTAATGTTATCTTTGCCATGAATCTGAATTTTATTGCATTCAGACTTTTTAAAAATATTTTATGCATGCAGTAATCTTTATCAGTTGCGGCTGGACACTAAGATATAACATCTGATACTAACTGAAGCGATTAATGATTTGGTGAATCAATTTATAACTGTCCATATTTGGAAATACCTGGGCATAAATTTCATTTTTTTTTCCCCTTTCAGCATTAACTGGCTGTGTGTGAGTGAGTTTTCTGTTGTGCTGCCAATCTGTATCACTTGAAAGGAATGGCACTGGTCTATATCACACTGACACTTTTTTTATGTTGCCTTGTGTTTCCCATTCTCCATGTCATGATCTGATACACTTTATGAGGTGGGTTTAATGCCTTATAATTCAGTGTTTCATATATTAAAAAAGTATGGAAATGCTTCTGCATTACTCAGGCCCTTAACCAGAATGTGAGAGTGTGGAGAAAGTGTGTGTTCATCAGCACCAGGCTCAGTGTGAGAATGAGATTCATTCACTCTCTGATACTAGATATCAATGTGCTCCTTATTCTTGGTTATTGTGTTTCGCAGTGCTACAGTGTCATCCAAATTGAAATATGTCACTTTTAGTAACTGTTACTGTACTTCAGTGTTCAAACTTCTGCTACTTGACATGAATGAGGTACTATCCATTGCCACTGGAGTCAGCTCGTGTCAGTGAAAGTGGATGTGTTTGTATATCTGTTAATCTCTGGCACTGCACATGTAGTTCAATAATGTCCACAGCCAGTGTTCTTTAGCTTTAGTGCCTGTAGGATCCATGGACAAATGTACATGCAACACATTGCAGCAGAAAAGCATCTGTGCTCAGAGGTTTATTTGGAATTTACACTGTTTAGTTGTTGTGCCTTTCACATAGGACTTCTATTTATCAAAAGATTAATTTTGTCCGTCTCAGTTACTGATAATGCCAAAGTTTCCTTCTATATCTTCAGAAATCCTTGCTGTAACAATGTAACAGAATGATCTGTTTGTTCACCTTTAAAATTGCCTTCATTACATGTGGAGTTAATACAGTTCCTAATGTATATTTCATAAGAAGGTACAATCTATCCCTCTTCTGATGTTGCAAATGATAATTGACTAAGTATCGTGGCATTTATTGGAACTGAGCTGTTGTGCATTGAGTATAGGGAGAAATCAAAAAAATATATTGCATCATTTGTGTTTGACTCTTGGATTTAATGTGTACCTCTGGAAATTGAGCTCAATGTGTATCTGAGTCAATCCACTCTGACTGTGGAAAGGATGTTCTCCAATCTGACAACAGTAACATACCTGCTGGTTGGTAGAAGCAGATGGTCACACTTGGCTTTGTACTGAGGGAATATTACATTGTCTTGGTCCATCAATCATTTGCCTGGAGGAAGACAAGAGGGATATTTTCTGTAAATCACCATCAGCTAAATAGAAAAACATCAACTGATCAATGAAATATTCAGGTCAGGTCATGATCATGATAATTCTTTGTTTTTAAACAGGGCAAGGTGAACAGAGCAAGGACTGGTTACACTCTAGCTCTGAGACCCTTCCAGTCTTTGTTTTTCTGTTTGCGAAACTCTAAAACAATTTACTAAGGTACAAAAACTAACCAACATCTGCAAGTTCAATATTCAGCTCCCAATACATTAACTGTTGAAGGAAGAACAACAGGCACTACTCTCACATTTAGATATACTGTCCTTTAATGACCTACTATTCAATGTCTATTCGCAACAAACAGCATGAAATAGATGCTAAACAATGAATTTCCATCAGAGTTTAGGTAATTAAAAACCACAAGAATATCCCACAGCAGCTTCTTCCCGTTCTGCCTCCCACAGCAGGCCCACACACAGCCCGAGAAAGGCCTCTCTCTTCCCCCCAGTCCGCTCACTCCAAGTTCCGGGACCAGTTCCTGCTCCGATCGGCCTCTTATAAACAGCCACCGGTTCTCCCTGAACTCACCCCGAATCAATCCCGGTCTCGGAGCCCCCTCTGTGTCCCAGGCTCCCATCCCGATGTGCTGCTGGAAGGAGCCTGCTGTTCCCTCGCTTCCCTGAGCGCTGATCTCTCCATTGCGGTCTGTTTCAAACAAACCTCTTGCACTCACTGAGTAAATGCTCCTCAATGGCAGCGCTGGGGGAGGGCATCACGCATGTGTTCCTCTGCTCAGAAACATTTCTGCTTTGGAGGAAGGGCAGTATCGCGCATGCGCCTAAGGATGCAGGATAAATTATTCACATTAAACTGACTGACAACAGCGGTGATAAATCCAGCGCAATATTAGGGATTGAGATTAAAGCACAAATATTACTTCCAAAAAAAGGAATGTTTTCTCTAGAGCAGAGATGACTGCGGTGGGAACACATGATTGAAGTATAAGCGATTTATGAGGCGTGTGGGACAGGGTGAATAGAGAGAAGCTGTTTCCCTTGTTTGAGCGAGCAATCACAAGTGGTGCTTAGGTAATGATATGGTAAGGGTAAGGATTCTCGCTATACTGAAGGGTTAGATGTAAAGATATTGAGGGAATTTCAGAAAAATCTTTTCACTCAGCAAGTGGTGGAAATCTGGAAGACACTACATGCGAAGGTGGTGGAGGCCAGAAACCTTTACCTTTAAAAAGTATTTGGATGAGCACTTCAAATGTCAGTTCCGGAGCCACCATTCACGGTGGGATATGAACGGTGAATATCTCCCCAGGCAAACCAAAAAGAAACGTGTCTCCGTCTTTGAGTACGAGGAGCAGATACATCTTGCGATTGGCGGTCCTTTCGTTCTATGCCAAGTAGACTCGAACCTGGGTCTCTGGCGCTGTTTTCTCCGGTTCCAGTCAATGAGGCTTTCTGCTGTCAGTGAGAGATTATCAAAATGAACGGAGATCAAACCAGAGCAGCTGCAGGACTGGGATGGCAAATGTGGAGCTTTTGCTGATGTCAGAACTAGTGCACAAAGGCTAGGCGACATTAAAATATTGTCTCAAGACGATTAATGAGCTCAGCCGGAAGAACGTTCTGTAATGTTTAATCAACATATCGGAGTGTTTTCGATATGTGAAATGAAGAGATTAATTGAAGATTGCAGTTCTTAGCGCATGCTTTTGTTTCTGCCAGTCCTTCAGGTCCAGAAAAGAGAAAAAAGTAGAAAGAGATAGATGCAGTTAGGCAAATGGATGAGCGAGAGAGATTGTCTAAAGTATATATTTATAACCTAATGAACAAGTATTGATGAATTCCCCTCTGATCAAGGTTCTCCTTTTTTATACATACTTTTTCTATGTAAAACATACTTCGTTATTTGTGAAATGGCGGGCTTTTCAAATTGGAAGGAAAGGTGTTGATGATTTGGCGCTGGCTCCAAGAGTAGAGAATGTGCCCTCTCTTCTCCCTGCCTCTCGGGAGCATATTGAACACCAGTGAATCTTTTTTTCTTTATTACTGGTGCTATTTGCTCAAGTCACTCTCTAATATTTGATTATTCCGGGAGCGACAAGCCCCGGTTGGGGTGGGAGCCCTGAGTGTCACCACTGGGTTCTGTTGGGTTGCAGAATAGTGTAAATGGGGCTTTCTGCTGTCGATTAGAAGTTTCCAAAACGAACCGAGATCAAACCAGAACAGTCGCCGGACTGGAATTGTTAACGCGGAGCTTTTGCTATTTGGGAGCACGGTATTAAGATAATACCTAAAGGCGGCGTTCGTTTTTCATGCACTCACGCCGAAGAACGGTCATGAAATCCTCACAGGGCTGAATGAGAGTGTTGGTTCTCTCCGAAGACAATCTCGAATCCTTCAAATAGATTCTAGACTCATTACCCGAAAGAAAAATTGCAAATTAATGACTAAATACGAATGCATTGTTTTGCGTAAAGCTCCCTTCTCTGATCTACATTTCGGCAGGATTTTCAAATTTGAAAGAAAACGGTTGATGATTTGGCGCCATGTTTTCCCGCCAGCTTCCTCAGCAATGATCATACCAGCTGTAACTGGTGGGAACACCAAGGGAGACAGTGAGGACAAAGGGGATGTAATCCGGAATTAATACTGCACTACGATATGAAAATTACATAACATTTCCCAGCAGCGTATATTCTAGTCACTGCTGCTTGTACGATGTGTGTCTTCAACTGTCTCCCCTGAAATGTTTTACTGACGTCACGCCCCCCCCCCTCATTAATATTATTCAAAGCCATTTTCCAACGTCTGCGATCGCTTCCCGCTCTCTCTGGATGGTTTAGTGGCTCTGAATAAAGCCGTCATGTATTTCTCTCTCTCTCTTGGTGAATGTGCAGGGCCGGCCAGGCTCCGTTTAGGCGCGCTCCCCGCGGATCCTGCGGGCCAGCTGGATGTCTTTGGTGACCCGCTTGGCGTGGAAGGCGCACAGGTTGGTGTCCTCAAACAGTCCCACCAGGTAAGCCTCGCTGGCCTCCTGCAGGGCCATCACCGCCGAGCTCTGGAAGCGCATTACACACAGACACAGGCTGCTGCTGTCAATACTGAGGCTGCTGCGGTGCTCTCTGTTTCAGGGAACGGAGAGCCAGCCCAAGAGCTGGGATTGGATACAGCCCTGTCCCTCAACCCACAGAGAAACAGCTCCGGATGGAAAAGAAAAGGCAGGAAAAGAATTGTTGGAGTCTGATAGGTTCACTGGAAACGACAGTTGGTCAGTTTCCAAATGCCCGCTGAATTCACCCTCACAAACCTTGAGATTAAAGTAACCATTAAAACGCAAAAACGCCATCCGTCCGCAACTAAGATAAAATTTACTATTTTATAGCAACTCCTCAAAACCTCGTTAGCAGTCAGCTTGGACAGGAGGCGTGATCATTGCCTGATCTGTCCGTAACAGGCAGGAGGAAAAGGCGGGGTTTAAAACAGCCAGACAAACTGAACAACCGAACGTTTACCCGCCGTGAATGAGTCGAAACAACCACGCCAATTTAAACATCTTAAAAGCTAATGCAGTATACACCGATAAAAGGACAGAATCTCACTTTATGATTAGATTACCCACAGCGTGGAGACAGGCCTTTCGGCCCAATAAGTCCACATAGACCCATTCCCCTACATCTACCCCTGACAAATCCACCTAACACTGCGGGCAATTTAGCACAGCCAATTCACCTGACCTGCACATCTTTGGACTGTGGGAGGAAACCGGAGCACCCAGAGGAAATCCACGCAGGCACGGGGAGAATGTGGAAACTCCACACAGACGTCCTTGGCGCTGTGAGGCAGCAGTGCTAACCTCTGAGCTACCGTGCTACCCCCGGAACTGTTTTTGTTACCCCCAGATTGTAATTAGCCCGAAGACAATGTGGAATTGCTACCTGAACTGTCTGTAACAGGCAGATGGAAGGAGCACGCAATGAAAACATCCGCAGGGTCTCAGAATCAAAACTGAACAAAGTAACATTCCTGAACGGGTCAATGAAATAAAGATACAATGTCACATTCGTGACGCGAAGTGAAACAACCAGACGGAGATCAATAAACCCTCCCTATATGATACCTTCCCCATTCACAGGTCTCAGCTCTCGTAAACCATGGCATGAGTGTGTATTTGAGTTATTCAGATCAAATAATATCTAAGGTAGGTCTGCGCTCGGCGCCGGGACACGGAACATTTGATCCGGGCTCAGCTCTTTCCTGAGAGATGTGGGTGGCTCTGATAAGAGCCTTTGGGTTCAGACGGTTACATATTACACTGACGGGTTCATTTTTTTGCTGCTGTCTTGGTCACTTTTGCTTTGGGCTTGGCCTTGCTTTTAGCCGGTTTGCTGAGGGGTTTGGGGGTTTTAGGGCCCTTGGCCTTTTTCACCTTCTTCACGGGAGTCCGTTTCTTTGGCGCTGCTTTGCTCACCGCTTTCTTTGGCGGTGCCGCCTTCTTGCCGCTCGCTTTCTTGGCTGGGGATTTCTTGGTTGTCGCTCTCTTGGCTGGGGATTTCTTAGCTGTCGCTTTCTTGGCCTGGGATTTCTTTGCTGTCGCCTTCTTGGCCGGTGATTTCTTCACGGCCGGTTTCTTGGCGGCTGCTGATGTTCCCGCCTTCTTTCCCGCTTTTGCCTTGACTGGATTCTTAGGGAGTTTGAAGGAGCCAGAGACGCCCTGGCCCTTGACCAGAACAAGGGAGCCGTTCGCCAGGCACCTCCTGATACTCATCTTGATCTGTGCGTTTCGCTTTCCCACATCGATCCCGCTTCTCTCCAGCGCCTTCTTTATAGCGGACAGAGACGCCCCTCTGCGATCCTTGATATCCCCGACACCCTTCAGAATCAGCTCTCCCAACCCGGGACCGGGTGTTTTCTTCCTGGGAGCCGCCGCCTTCTTCTTGGGAACCTTGGCTTTGGTGGGAGCGGCGGCTGGAGGAGCCGTTTCGGCGGCTGCACTGTCGCTCATGTTGAGAACTCTGCGTTGAATCTTTCTCTAGGACAGTCTGAACTGGGTCAGCAATGATGCTACTGGGGGCGGCACTGAGCAACTTCAAGGCAGCGAGCGGACGGCGCAGGGACAACCAGCCGTCAGCTCCCTGCTTCTGCTGCCTCTCTGTGTTTCTCTAACGGCCTAAACTCTCCGATTCCTCTGAAATTCCGCATCTCCAGAGAGCCTGGCTCGATCGCTCCTGACCCTGACACGGTAAGGTTTGCGACTGAAAAGCTTTCACTCGAATAGAGGGCTCCGCTGTCGAGTTAAACTCATTTTGCTGCCGCACAGATCGAGCTTTTTGAGCTGAGCGCTGACATTGTCGGTACTTTTAGACTAAAATCTTGAAATCAACAAATACATTGTCTTAAATTCTACCTTTGGGGTCTATTGTGGGAGCCGGGGAATAAGTTGAATTGAAAATGTTTTTGATTTTCACAAGAGAGACCCAGAAATATCATAATATTCGCGGACACACAAACACAGTTACGTTCGACTTACCGTCCGCCCTTTTCCGACAGCCTCTCTGACACAGTATTCACATTCACACAGTCACACGCCAGAAATACCACCAAATGTAAGTGTGGAAGGACAGAATGTCTCCTCCTTTTAGCCTTTGCTGCGGTGTCCAGGGAGTTAGTTGTAGTTTTTCTCCTCAGTAACTGTTACACTCTCATCAGCTCTATTGTTTACATCCTCAAAGATGGCCAGTCGGTTTGTCAAGCTTAGAAGACAGAACAGTGTGCACTGGAACAGGCCCTTCATGTTCATGCTGATTCTAGCAGATCCTGAATACTGTTTTGTCAAATGCTTCGCAATTGAAGCTTTCATTTTGATTTTTTTTCCCTGAGGCTGACTGGCCTATAGTTCATAATTTTATATCTACCACCTCTTTCGATTGGATTGCTTACACAAGCTAGCCCCCAATCTGTGTAAATTATTGCAGAGCTTGTAGAATCTTGGAACATGACCATCCCTGCATCCAGTATTACTCAGCCCATTACATCTGGGACGAAGATGATCAAGGCCTGGTGTTTCCCAACCTTCAATCCTATCCACTGTCCCAACATCATTTCCCAAATAATACTGATTTGGTTCAGTTCTTCCCTCTCACTAAACTCTCCAATACCACTACTGTGTTAGTTGTGTGAATATTTGTGAACAGAAAACAATAGTATGTCTGCGATTTTTGAGACATTTTCATTCCCCATTTTGAACTCCCCTCTTTAATGTTGTAAGTGGCATGTGGTCCTCTTTGCCAACCTATTTATGTTCATTTCTCTCTTTACACATTTATTAGTGTTTTAGCAGTATTTTAAATGGTTTCCACAACATTACTCTTTTCTTCATTTGTTCTTTGTTCGTTAAATCTGGATCTGTTTGCAGCCTTCCCGTCTCGCTATATTCCCAAATTGTAGGCCTTTTCTTTGGACAATAAACTATCTTAAATAGTCATTTCAAGTTTCACAACATTCTTTTTATAGGAGAAAGACCAGAATTGCACAAAATATTCCAAAAGTGGCATTACCAATGTTCTGTACACCCATAACATGTTCTCTTAAGTCACATACTCAAAGCTCTGACCAGTAAAGGAAAACATAAATGCCTTATTTGCTATCCTAACTAACTATAACTCCACGTTCAAGCAACAACGAACCCGCATTCCAACGTCTGTTTGTTCAGCAACACTCCACAGGACCTTAGTATTAAGTGTGTAAGTCCTGCCCTGATTTCCCTTTCCAAATTGCAGCACCTCATATTAATTTAAATTGAACTCAATATGCCACTCCTGGGTGCAGTGGCCCATCTGATCGAGATCCTGCTGTATTCTGAGGTAGCCTTCTTTGCTGTTTAGTACACCTACAAATTTTGTGTAATCTGCAAACTTACTAACAATAACTGGAACCTCACATCCAAATCATTCATAATAATGTGGAGGTGCCGGTGCTGGACTGCGGTGTGCAAAGTTAAAAATGACAACATCAGGTTATAGTCCAACAGGTTTATTTGGAAGTACAAGCTTTCTAAATACAGACACCTGATGGAGGAGCAGCAGTTTGAAAGTTTGTATTTCTAAATGAACCTGTTGGAATATAGCTGAAAATGTGTTGCTGGAAAAGCGCAGCAGGTCAGGCAGCATCCAAGGAACAGG
>NC_057759.1:1894204-1897498 GCF_004010195.1 Chiloscyllium plagiosum
CAGCACCTCCTCTGTATTATGGACATTTTTTAAGATGTCACTATTTGTTTCCCCATGTTCTATATCTTCCATTTCATTCTCCTCCGTAAGTACTCGCTTAGTATCTCCCACTTTTCCTATTCTTCTACACATAGGCTGCCTTGCTAATCTTTGCTGGGCCCTCTTCTTTCCCTGGTTACCATTTTGACCTTCATGTATTTATAAAATCTATTTGAATTCTCCTTAACACTATTTGCCAAAGCTATGTTATGTCCCTTTTTTGCCCTCCTCATTTCCTCCTTAAGTATATCCCTACTGCCTTTATACTCTTCGAAGGATTCACTCAACCTCTCCTGTATTTAACTAATATATGCTTCCTTCTTATTTGGACCAAAACCTCAACATCTTTTCTCATGCAGCATTTCCTACACCTACCAGTCATACCTTTCACATGAACAGGAACATACTGTCTCTGTACCCTCATTTTCTCATTTTTGAAGGCTTTCCATTTTTCAGCCATCACTTTGCCTGTGAACATCTGCCCTCGGTCAACTTTTGAAAGTTTTTGCACAATACTCTCAAAATTGGCCTTCCTCCAAATTAGAAATTTAACTTTTAGATCTGGTCGATCCTTTTCCATCAGAGTTTTAAAACTAATAAAATTATAGTTGTTGGCCCCAAAGTGCTCCCCCACTGACACATCATTATATCACAAGAGTAGGTCAAGATTTGCACCTTGTCTAGACGATGCATTCACATACTGAATCAGAAACTCTTTTTGTACACACTTCAGAAATCCCTTTCTGTCTAAACCATTAACAATATGGCAGCCATAATCTATGTTTGGAATGTTAAAACCCCTCACCATAACCACACCATTATTCTTGCAGATCTAAGATCTCCTGACAAATTTGTTTCTCAATTTCCTGCTGACTGTTAGGGTGTCTACAGTCCAATCCCAATAAGGTGATCAAACCCTTTCTTATTTCTCATTTCCCCATCCAAATAATTTCCATGGACATAAGCCCAGGGATATCCTCCCCCAGTAAAGGTGTGATCTTATCTCTTACCAAACATATCACGCCCCATTTTCTCTTGCTGACTCCTCCCCCCATCCTTCCAAAAACAATTGATTCCTGGAACATTAAGCTGCCAGTTGTGTCATCACCAAACCATGTCTCTGTAGTTGCTATGATATCCCAATTCCAATCCCATTTTCCTAACCATGTCCTGAGTTCATCCTCTTGCATTGAAATAAATGCAGTTTAAGTTATCAATCCAACCTCATTCTCTTCTATGTTCCTGTCTGCCCTGGGTGTTTGACTTACCGACTACCAGCCTCAGATTGATATTTTTGTTCACTATCTCCCCGGTTCCCACTGACCTCACCCCATACCCACACCTTACTAGTTTAACCCCTCCCCAGTAGCTCAAGGAAGTGACCCTGCCAATATTGTAGATCCCTTTCAATTCAGGTGGATTCCATCCTTTATCTACAAGTCACGTTTTCCCCAGAAGAGATTCCAATGAACCAAAAATTTGAACACCTCTCCCCTGCACAAGCTCCTGAGTTGGGCATTCCTCTGCTCTATCATCCTATTCCTACCCTCAGTCGCTTGTAACAGCGGGAGTAATCTAGATATTACTACCGGAGAGGATCTCCTTTCTAAATTCTTGCATTTCTTCCTTATTTTTCCTTCGGAATCTTATCTCTTTCCCTTCCTGTGTAGTTAGTTCCAATGTGTAAGCCCCTTTGTGAATAGCCTGCACTCTCTCCGTGATATCCTTGATCCTGACACCAGGGAGGCAACACACTATTCTGACTTCACTCTATCGGTCAGATAGACGTCTGTCCATGCTGCTGACAAAGAGATTCGAGTTTTGTAATTTGTAAAAGGAGGACCTTCCAAATCGCGACTACCTCCATCTAAAACGATAACGGCAGCTGATGTCAGGGAACACCGCCTTGAAGTCGGACAAGTTCCCCTCTAAGGCACTCACCATGCTGACTTGGAAATAAAACCACTTTCTTTCACTGTCACTAGATCAAGACCCTGGAACTCCGTGTTCATGCCATTTTGGGCAGCAGCTGTTCCAGAAGGTGGCTCAACACCGCCTTCTCAAAGGGATGGAGAATAAATGCTAGGCTCAGCCAGCGACATCCACGTACCAGGAGTGAATAAACAAAAACAGCTGGTGTCTCTCGTTGTGGCATACAATACATCACAAGGTTTCTGTCTGCAGCATACATGCCACTAAAATCTGTCATCCACGACAAACTAAATCGAGTTCCAGAGATGTTGTCGCACACCTGGTCTGACTTTTGCACATGCCTCCTGACCCAGAAATGAGCTCAGACACTGTGATCAGTTATTTTCTGCTTTCATAAGAATGTTCCACTTATTCCATCTCTCTGCATGTTACTTTGGGCAAGAAGTTAATATTTCTGGATGAGGGGTCAGCAGGATTAAATACCACAGTTAACATTCAATCAGACGTAATGTTATTGAATGGGGGAGCACAGCGGATGGGCCGAGTGGCCGCCAGCTTCTCCGCCCCCTGATCAGATTGTGAGAGAGCCGGAGGGAGGAATTATTAACATGACGCGGGAATGAACTCCATTGGAGCTTCATAAAGGGGCAATTCCCAGCTTGAAACCTTCTCTGCCCTTTCCCCCACGGCCTCAGTTCCTTTGGTCAAACTGGGAGAAAAGGGAATTGGGGAAATGACCAATTGATGTTTGTTTCTGGGAATCATTGGGAAAAGCAGCGCATGCGCGATGATTGTTCCTGAGCAGAGGAGCTCATGCGTGAGGCCCTCCCCCAGCGCTGCCATTGAGGAGCATTTACTCAGTGAGTGCAAGAGGTTTGTTTGAAACAGACCGCAATGGAGAGATCAGCGCCTCGGGAAGCGAGGGAACAGCAGGCTCCTTCCAGCAGCACATCGGGATGGGAGCCTGGGACACAGAGGGGGCTCCGAGACCGGGATTGATTCGGGGTGAGTTCAGGGAGAACCGGGGGCTGTTTGTAAGAGGCCGAGCGGAGCAGGAACTGGTCCCGGAACTTGGAGTGAGCGGGCTGGGGGGAAGAGAGAGGCCTTTCTCGGGCTGTGTGTGGGCCTGCTGAGGGAGGCAGAGCGAGAAGAAGCTGCTGTGGGACATTCTTGGGGTTTGTAATCCCCTCAACACTGATGGGAATTCATTGTTTGGCTTCTGTTTCACGCTGTTTATTGCGAATAGACTTTGAAATAAAGGACAGTAGAAACAAATGTAATAATCCTGTGTAAGATAAATATAGCAGGCACCGGATAAACGTC
>NC_057759.1:1898125-1919582 GCF_004010195.1 Chiloscyllium plagiosum
TCTCTCATTCTCACTCTCAGCCGAGTGTTGATGAAAGCACACTTTATGCACGCTCCCATTCTGGTTGAGGGCCTCAGTAATGCAGAAGCATTTCCATACTTTTTTAATGTATGAAACACTGATTGGTAAGACCTTAAACCTACGTCATAAAGTGTATCAGAACTGGAATCACACAGAGACATACAGACAATGTTGGTGTGATCTCGACCAGTAGCACTCTTTAAAGTGATACAGATTGGCAGCACAACAGAAAATTCACTCTCACTCAGCCAGTTAATGGTAAAAGGGAAAAAAAATGCAATTTAGGTCCACAACTACTTCCAGATATGGACAGTCATAAATTGACTGTCCACATTATTAATCACTTCAGAAGATGTTCATATTAGATGTTCACATTATTGCAGTGCCCAGCTGCAACTGCCAAAGACTACTACATGCACAAAATGTAAAAAGAAAGCTGAGATTGAAAAGAATAAAATTCAGATTCTTGGCAAACATAAGTATTGAACCAACATTAATGCCTCAAGCACACAGGTTTATCAAATATTGAACGGGTTTATCCTACACCCTGCTGAAAAAACACAACTGAACATAGAGAATGGCATCCATATACTCGACTTGTCACTGTTGCACACCGAGCAAAACTGGCACTCGAGGTATTCAAAGTTTAATAACTGCAGAACTAATCTCAAATTGGCATTTACACTGAGACACTGGCAGTGAGTGAATGAAGATTAGAATCCCAACAATTAGTGGAAACTAGTATGGAGAACAGATAAAGAATAGAATGTCTAAGTGCAGAGACAACCGGCTGAATGGTTGTACCAATTCTGTGATTGAGTCATAAATCACAAAATGTATAAGAGATTAAGGCCCAATTTCAACACCCTAAACACTGTTGTTGGACTGAATCTCAGTCACAGATTTTCTTTTCTCTAATTCATTCATGGGATGAGGGCATCACTGACTCAGCCAGCATTTATTGCCTATCCCGAACTACCCATGCAGCCACATTGATGTGGGTCTGGAGTCACATGCAGGCCAGACAAGGTAAGGATGGCAGTTTCCTTCATTCAAGGACTTTACTGAACCAGATGAGGTTTTCTGGCAATCAACAATAGATTCATGGATGTCATTAGACTCTTAGAATATTATTGGCTGCCAGAGAATTGAGCAACTTTGGTATAAAAGAGTTGAACATGACTGGAACTCATTGAGAACTTCACTTTCACAGTCACACAGCAGAAACTAGCATGTATAGATCAATTCCTAAATTCTTACATGGGCACAGCAGAAATTGACATGTATACATCAAATCCTAAACTCTCGTATGGACACAACCAAAACGGACAGACATTGATTGATATCTGCTCTCACAATATTCACACTGTGGCAACTAAAAGGGAGAGAACAATAATCCCACACACACACATGACAGGTCCAGGTTGATAACTAGACTAACACATTCGCATAGCAAAACCTGACAGGTACAGTATGATAAATGAATTTGCACATTTATAAACAAGAAGCTGATAGATACAGATTAATAACTGCACTCTCATTTGCACAGAGCAGAATCTGACGGGGACAGGTTGGTAAATAACTCTGACATGTAGTTGGCATTAAATCTCAGACAAACACTGATAACTACACTCTCATATTCATAAAGCAGAAACTGACAGGAATAAATTGATTATGCTCCCAATATCAAATCACATAAATTGACGTGTACACTTTTATAACGACTCTCACGTATTCACAGAGAAGAAACTGACAGGCAGAGATTGATAACAAAACAAAAATTAATGGAAAATTCACAGGTCTGGCAGTGTTTCAGGTCTAGTGACTGGTCCTCAGAACTGATGGTGGCAAGGAAAATGCACACAATGTGGTCTCCTCTATGTTAGGGAAACAGAGTAGATTGGATGTCCACAGTGCAGAGCACCTACATTCTGCCCAGACAAAAAGACCCTGAGCTTCCAGTTGCCTGCCACTTCAACACACCACCCTGTTCCCTGGCCAAGATCTCTGTCTCAGGCTTGCTGTAGTGCTCCAGTGATGCTCAGTGCAAGCTGGAAGAACAGCATCTCATTTTCTGCTTGGGATCTCGACAGCCTTCTGGACTCAATATTGAGTTCAATAACTACAGGGCTTGAGCTCTCCCATGTCATTACCCAAAAACCCACATATCCGGCCTTGTTAACATTTAGTCTGCTATTATATGCTGCCAATTGTTAGCCACTAACAGGCCCTATTAATAAACTTTTCACCCACTTAGTCTGACAGATTAGATTACTTGCAGTGTGGAAACAGGCCCTTCGGACCAACAAGTCCACACCGACCCTCTGAAGAGAAACCCACCCAGGCGCATTCCCCTACATTTACCCTTTAACTTAACACTACGGGCAATTTAGCATGGCCAATTCATCTAACCACATTTTTGGACTGTGGGAGGAAACCGGAGCACCCGGAGGAAACCCACGCAGATACGGGGAAAATGTGCAAACTCCACACAGACAATTGCCCGAGGTGGGAATTGAACCCAGGTCCCCGATGCTGTGACACCATGTCACCCCACTCCTCTGTCTGTCCAACTGTTCTTCTCTTTCTTTGGACTCTAACTCCATCTATCTTTTACTCGTCACCCTTCCACCCAGCCTATCTTCTGTATAAAAACTAATATTTTCCTACCAACCACCAGAAAATACAGAAGTTTGAATACACCACCCAACAAACTCAAGAACAGCTTCTTTGCTGTCATCAGACTTTTGAATGGACTGCTCAAATTTTAAGGTGAAAGTGGGTACTGCAGATGCTGGAGATTAGTGTCCAGATTAGAGTGTTGCTGGAAAAGCACAGCAGGTCAGGCAGCATCCGAGGAGCAGGAAAATTGACGTTTTGGACATTCCTGATGAAATGACCTGCTGTTCTTTTCCAGCACCACTCTAATCTGGCTCAAATTTTAATGTTAATCTCTCTCTCTTTGCAGCTTCAAAACTGTATTGCAGATTCTGTTCTATTACCCTGATGCATTTTGTATGATATTATCTGCCTGTAAAGCACACAAAACAATACTTTCCATTGTATCTCAGTGCATGTGACAAAAAGTAAATCAAATCAAATCAAATGGATAACTACACTCACATATTCGTATAGCAGAAGCTGAGAGGTACAGTTTGATAATTACAGTCAGACAAACTGACAGGAAAAGATGAATAAATACACTCAAACACTGATATTACAGAGCCTGACAGGGAAAGATTGATAACTAAACTCTCACATTCACAAAGCAGAGACTGATAGCGACAGGTGAAAACTCAGCTCACACATTCACATAGTAGAAACTGAAGGATTGACAATTACAGAAACATATTCACCAAGCAGAAACTGACAGCTACACATTGACAACTATATTTATGTATTTACACAGCAGAGTCTGAAAGATACAGATTGACAGTTACACTCACTTTGACAAAGAAGAAAATGACAGGAAGAGAATGATAACTGTATTCCAACATTCACATCACTGAACTAACTGCTACAGTTTGATTAATACAGCCACACTCACAGAGCAGAAGCTGATGGGTACTGCTCAAATAACTGTATTCACATATTGACAGGGAAGAAACTGACGGGAACACATTAGTGTCTTCACTGTCATATTGACGTAGTCGGAACAGATTGACAATGATACTCTGGTGTCAAATAGCAAAACCTGACCTGGACTGTTTGATAATTACACTCACATGTTGATATTGCTTAAACTAACAGATAGAGGTGAATATCTTCATTTTCAAAGATTAAACTGATTGGTTCAAATTGATGACTGCATTTAATATTCATACAGCAGAAACTGACACGTTCTCATAGCTGAAACTTACATGTTCAGGTTGATAACTACATTCTCAGACACACAGGAGAAACTATTAGGGACAGATTGGTAAAGCAAACACACACGTTCGCAGGACAGAAACTGACAGGTATATATAGATAACTAAGCTCACATATCCACATCAGACAAACACACAGAGACTGATTGTATTTATTTAAAATGTGTTAAATGTATTTTTGAACCAGTCCCTGGCAGTTTCCTCTATGTGTATGCACGAGTTCAGTTACCAATCTGCACCTGTCGATTTATGCTATTTGAATGTATGAGTGTAGTTATCAGTCTGTCCCTATTTGTCTCTGTGGTGAGAAAATGTAAATGTATTTACCAGAGAGTAACAGGGACAGATTGATAACTGTATTCACTCGCATATTTGCGCAGATTATATGGATTGATAATTACAGTTTGATCATTACACTCAGATGTTCACAGAGTAGCATTTAACAGGTTCATCTTGATAATTGTCTTCACACATTCGCTGAGCAGGAACTGACAGGTATGGATAGATAAGGAAACTTTCATATCCAGACACGCACTTGCATTACATTATCCCATCCCATTTGTAGAGGAGTTGGTTAGTATCTGGTTCTCAGCGAATTGGTACAGATTTTTTTGATACAGTCACCAAAGAGCAGCTCAGGCAATAATAGAATCAGCCCTGTGGTCCTGTTGGAATTGCTGTCTTGCATGAAAATATTGCCCCTAAAGTAAGTTTAAAAACTTTTCCCTCTCACCTTAACACTTTGCACTCCAGTTTTTGATTCCCCAATGCATGGAAAAATGCCTTGGTTATTCATACTATCCATGCCGCTCATGATTTTATAAACCTTTATAATGTCCTACCTCAGCCTCCGATATTCCAGAGTAAAAAGTCCCAAATTGTCCAGCCTCTTGCAATAGTCCAAAGCCTCCCGTCCTGGCAAAATCCTCGTAAATCTTTTCTTCACCCTAGAAGGTTTAACAACGTCCTTCCTATAGCAGAGTGAACCGAGTTGAACGCAGTATTTTAAATGTGGTCTCACAAACGTCCATGACCTCCTAACTCCCATTCTCAATGCACTGACCAATAAAGGCAAGCATATGAAGTGTCGTCTTCACCACCCTGTCTACCTGCGATTCCACTTTCAAGTAACTACAGCCCTGCACCCCTTTGATAAATAGCAGTTCCAAGCCTGCCCTTTCCCATTCATTGCATAAGTTTTGCATTGCTTTACTTTAACAAAATGCAATACTACATTTTTATCAAAACTAAATTTCATCTGCCGCTCCTCAGCCCATTGGCCCATCTGATGAAGGTCCCTTGTACTCTGAGATAATTTTCTGCACTGCATCACAAATGTTGATGTCATCTGCAAACCTACAGGCACATATATATGAATCATTTGGATGTGAATATGAGGAAAATCAGTAAGGTCAGCACTGATCCTTGTGGCACACCACTGGTAACAGGCCTTCAGTCTGAAATGCAATCCTCTAGCCTCACAATCTGATTTCTAGCTTCAATCCAATTTTGTAGTCAATTGGCTAGCTCAGCTTGGATACATTGATGACCTAACCTGTCTAACTTGCCTGCTATCCGGAATCTTGTTGGACGCCTTGCTGAAGTCTATTTGGACAACGTCTGCCTCACTGCCTTCGTCAGTTTTTTTGTCACCTCTTAAAAAAACGCAATCAAGATAGTGAGACATGATTTCCCATGTACAAAGCCGTGTTGATGATGCCTAATCAGTCCTTGCATTTGCAAATACATGTAAACCAATCCTTTCAAATCCTCTCCAACAGCTTACCCATTACTTATGTCAGGATCACCAGTCTATAGTTCGGGTCATAACTTTCTTTCCTCGTTGCACTTCTCCACTGGTCATAGCAAATGTTTAATTGAACCAGTTTGGTGATAAGACCAATAACATGGACCTCAGACTGGTCACGGTCAATGTTATGAACAACTCAGGTAGGTTTTTTTAATCTGTTAAAATTAACAAATTTATGGCCAAAACAAAGTTACTCAAATTGTGATAGAAAGAAGAATGACAAACAGTTTGGAAATTGGAAATATGTACACCAATGCTTCTCTTTCTAAAAATACTGACACATGCACACATTTGATGACAAACTGAAAAACAAAGTCTCTGCAGAGCATTGATTTTAAAAAGTACGACCAAATATTAATTGAGATTATGACCAAGGAAAATTGAAAGATTGCATCAAACACTATTCTGCTTATCCAGTTAGTCTTTTCTTATCAGCTGCTGGTGATGGGATTTCTTCCTGAAACAATTAGAATCACCTGAATTCGCTCTGCTTTCGGCAGTGGGGAGATTCCAATGAATCCTCGTCAGGAACCCTCTACGAGTGGTCAAACCGATTTAGGGTTTTTCATCTCACACATATTGCTGTGAGGAGGAAGAAGGAAACAGAGAGGGAACAATAGGCTGTCCCTTCTCGGGAGTATTACATTGTCTCCCTCTTCAGTCGAATCACTCAATGTTATCTGAAGCCAAACTGCACCGTGTAAGGTCACATTAACATTGTCCAGTATGTATTATTCTATCACATCCCCTGCTCCATGTAAGTACATCATTGCTGCTGTCATACCCGGAGCTATTTCTTTCATAGCTAATGACCCCACTTGATTTTAAAGTACATTTATATGTACCTGCACAATTTTAAAATAAAAAAAAATATATTTTTGCAGTATCTGTTTTAACGATTGTGTCTCATCCTTTAATGACTTCCCCAGTTTTATTCTCCAATAGAGGTAAAATATCTATCAGGTACTCCCCAGTTATATTGTCGACAAAATCTTCTATGGTCAATGAGGACATCTCTCATTCTCAGGGCTAAACTGTTAATCTATCAGAGCATAACGTATTCAACCCACAAATGAGTAAACATAAACATCTTTGAAAAGTTTCGAAAGCAATAGTGCTTTTTTTTTCACTTCATGGAATTACAACCACATACAATACATCAGATTTGGTCTCAGCAACGCCATGTATGGATACAGAAAATCATCCCGAAGATCATACACGATACCCTTTGCAAGAAACAACATCATTCCATTTACTTTCCAAATCACTTGCTTCATCTTCAGACTAACTTGATGTCATTCATGGAGGAGGGTTAATTTTGATGATATTGATCAAAAACTTTCACAAATCGATTGGGACAAATATTCGCAGATATGGGGCCAGCTGAGAAGTGCAAAGCCTTCAAAAAATAAAATGTCAAGTGCCAAGACATAGCATGTTCCTGTTAGGGTGAAAGGTAATGTTAATTGATGTTAGGAATGCTGGATGATTAGATAAATTCAGGTTCCGGTCACAGATAAGGGGAAAGCATGTGTCAGTGAGAGAGTAGGAATCGAGTTTTTTCTTCAATATCCATTCACGGGATGATGGTGTCGCTGGCTAGACCAGCCTTCATTGCCCATCCCTAACAGCCCAGAAGCCAGTTAAGGGTGAGTCGGATTGCTTTGAATCCGGAGTCACACCCAGAATCAGTCCTGGTAAGGGTGGCAGCTTGCTTCTTCACAGAAGATTAGTGAACCAGATGGGTTTTCTGAATTCGAAAATTGAATCATAATCATCATTAGACTCTTAATTCCAGATTGAAAGTGAAACTGTAGAAGAATCTAAAGACAGTTGGAGTGCACTTATGAGGAAAATCGGGAGGCCAAAAATGGGACATGACGTAGCTTTGGCAAATAGAGTTATGGAGAAACCAAAAGAATTCTGCATATACATTGAGGACAAAAGAATAGCTCGGGAGAGAATAGGCTCCTTTCAAGATCAGTAATGTTGCCGATGTGCAAAACCACAGGACATGGGGAAAATACTAAGCAAGGATTTTGCATCAGTGTTTACTGGGAAGAGGATATGGAAGCTTGAGAACTTGGTAAATAAATAATGACATCTTGAAAAATGTCTGTATTAGAGAGGAGAGATGCTGGAGGTCTTAAAATGTATAAAGTTGGATGAATCCCCGGTGAACTATCAAGTGTATTCTAGAACTCTGTGGGAAGCTAGAGAAATTATTGCTGAGACCCTTGCTGAGATATTTGTATGAGCGATACTCACAGGTGAGATCCCAGAAAACTGGAGGTTGGATAACATGCAGCCACTAATTAAAGAATTTATGAAAGGTGGTAAGGAAAATTGTGGGTACTATATCCTGGTGAACTTGATGTCTGTGGTGGGCAAGTTATTTGAGGCACAGGATTTACATGTATTTGTAAAGTCAACGACTGATTAGCGACAGCCAACATGGAGTTGTATCTCACTAACTTGACCGAGTTTTTTTTCGAGAAGTCGGAACGTGTGCCACTGGAAAAGCACAGCAGATCAGACATCATCTGAGGAGCAGGAAATTCGACGTTTCGGGCATAAGCTTTTCATCAGAAATTCCTGATAAAGTAATACGTATTTTTACCCTTATTTATGGTGTCCAGAAATTTCTCGGTGAGATGTTGCATGCAGCTGTCTGTCATTTTATCCCTGTCTCCTTTTACAAACAGAGTGGAATATAAACTCCTGCAGTGTTCTGGAGCTACTCCATCACGGAAGGAGGCAAGATGAAACGGATTGGAAGATTTATGCGCCATCTCTCAGCAACCCTCACACATTCCATCCAGACAGAGTAAATGCTACCTTTCATTTTGATATGATAAGTGATGCAAGGAAGGGATTTACTGAACCTGTTCAGCGACTATCATTGATGTCAATCTCCGTGGATTTTGTTTTACCCCAGTGGAAGGGTTTCCATCTTTTAATGATAAGTTGGCTCCATTCAATGAATTATCCCATAATATGTGTGGGAACATCACCAACAGCACTAATTGGGATCAACAGCTCCAGAGAGAGAGAGGGAGGAGAGATCAGAATCTAATAACATTAGACTGGAATGTTACAACAATGGGCGGAGTTAATCCAATTATATTTGAGGGATTTCTGCATATTATTAGGTGTCATTATTATTGTTGATCGATTTTCTACCTTTGCTTAATATTTTTACAACTGTATCCTGGCTATCCTTGGTGTTGCTGATAAGTCTTACTGTTCAATAAGTATTTGTATAAAAATGTATTATATTAGTGTTCATTCCTTTTACTCTGCATTCCTTGCCATCATTGTTCCTGCAGTGACTCTGAATCTAGATATTCAGTCTACAAACCCCTACTAACTGCAAGAGTGAATATATTCATTTGATCTGTCGCTCTGCTTCTGACAGTGTCCTGCTGACCTACACAGTTTTAGCTGTACCACTGCCCTTGTAATTTAAATATCGTTAGCATGATCACTGCCTTTTGTTCTGATTACAATCTCCATTTCCTTGCTCTGCTCCTGGCCAATATCTGATGCTGAGACAGACGAATCACAACTGTGGTGATTTCTTTGGCCATGAGCTGATTCCTGACAAAATACCCTGACCATTCCTAATTGTAACAGCCATCCCCTCCAGAATATACTTCACTGCATCATCCCATCTGCTACTTGAACCTTGAGCTATGAACTACAGCCTCAATGATACCACTAATCTGCTCTTGACTCTCCCAGCATCAAACCTGCAGAAGAATTTCTGAGTCGATACTCCACGGCTCGTCTCTGAACTGACACTTAAATCTCATCCCTCTGTCACACTGTGCACTGATCTGTATTATAGAGATGCTGGAGTTTGACTGGTGCAGACAAGGTCAAAAATCAAACTGTGCTCGAATACGGTCCAACAGATTTATTCCTAATTGCAAGCTTTTGGAGCGCTTGTCCCTCCTCCAACCCTGAGGATGGAGCTCAGCTCCGAAAGCTTGTAATCTTCAAATAAACGTGTTGGACTGCAGCTTGGTGTTGTTCGATCTTTAATCTCATCGATATTGCTATTGGGTCTGGCAACGTCTTTGTTTTAATATTCTCAAGGACGTCATCACATCTGTCCATGAAATGCCCCTCAGTCTGCCTCTAGATTACACAAACCCCTTGTTAGTTGTTCATATTGAAACATACTTCCTGCATCAATGTTCTATCTCAAAGAATGATTTTCACATCTAACACTGCACACACAAGCACACACTTCTGTGCCTGGTTGTCGTGAAGTGGAGGTAGAAGAGCATAAATTACTGGAGACCCCACTTACTGTCAAAGCTATTTCGCAATTATTTTTGACCCTCGAATGGAGTTATGTCCTGTATTACTTATTGTCTTTTTAATTTAATAGGACAGCAAATGTACTGGCTTTCTTTTCTCAAGTAGCCTTGACCTTTCATTTTCGTATCCTTGGTTCAGTTTCATCTCCATCACCTTTGTAGGCAGGTTGTTCCAGGTCCTAGTCACCTAAATGACGTTTTCCTACATATCTGACTACATAAGGATTTTCAGGTTTATGTCCTGGATAACATGTGATCAGCAGGCATCTGGCAATCTAGCAGAATTGCCACCTATGTTAAGTGTATTCAACTGTACTGACAGTGATCAATCATTTTATGAATTTATTTTTGCAGGAAGACATGCAGAAAGAAATCTGAAAGCACATGATACATCAACTTGTGACAGAACCACTTGATTCATTGGGACTTGAATATCAGCAGCTATTCAAATCGAGAGGAAATGTTTGCTTTTGTCTGCTTGACAGGTTTTGGACACTGGTATGGCAGGAAGAATACGGAGACATCCGAGTGAGGGAGATTCAGTGCGCTGTCTGTGAAATGTGCTTCAAACCGTTTACTCAGCTTAGGGGATCAAACTGACACCACTCACTGTGGGGAGAAACTGTGTACACATTCTGTTTGTAATTTCAAACGCAGAGCGACACAAGGAAAGCGCCCCCAATGAGGAAACTGTGGAAATGTGGGGACTGTGGGAAAGGATTCCCGTCCCCATCAGTGCTGGAAACCCACAGACGCATTTACACTGGGGAGAGACCATTCACTTGCTCCGTGTGTGGGCAGGCATTCAGTCAGATGGGTCATCTGCAGAAGCACCAGCGGGTCCACACAGGAGAGAAGCTGTTCACTTGCCCCATGTGTGGGAAGGCATTTGCTCAATCATCTGCACTACTGATCCATAACAGGGTCCACACCAGGGAGAGGCCATTCACCCGCTCTCAGTGCGGGAAGGGTTTGTGAATTCTTCCAACCTGCAGACTCACCAGCGGGTCCACACCGGAGAGAGGCCATTCACGTGCTTGGTGTGTGGGAAAGGGTTCGCTTATTCATCTGCACTGCTGATCCACAAGCGGGTCCACACAGGGGAGAGGCCATTCACCTACTCTCTGTGCGGGAAGGGATTCATTGATTCTTCCAGCCTATGGACCTACCAGCGGGTCCACACGGGAGAGAAACCGTTCATGTGCCAGTATGTGGGAGGGGGTTCACGGAGTCTCTAAACTCCTGATCCACCAGCGGGTCCACACTGGGGAGAAGCCTTCCATCTGCTCAGTGTGCAGGAAGAGATTCAGTCAGATGGGACAGCTGCAGAGGCACCAGCTGGTTCACATGGGAGAAAAGCCGTTCACGTGCCCCTGTGCAGGAGGGGGTTCACAGAGTCATCTACAGTGCTGACCCACCAGCGGGTCCACACACAAGAGAAGCCTTTCACCTGCTCAGAGTGCGGAAAGGGATTCAGGCAGTTGGGTAACCTGCAGTCGCACCAGCAGGTCCACACCAGGGATTGGCCATTCACTTGTCCCGAATGCAGGAAGGCATTCAGTCATGTCAGGAACTTGCAGACACACCAGTGAGTCCACACGGGAGAGAAGCCATTCACTTGCCCGAGTGCTGGAAGGGATTAATTGATGCCTGCGGATGAATGAGCAGGTCCACACTGGGGACAGCCCACTCACCGTCTGAGACCGTGGGTGGGTAGTGTATGCGCTTTGACCTTGAGCAGTTTATAAAAAAAGCTATATTTTGTACACCTTTTTACTGCGAAGATCTGAAGCAGTAGCAAAGCTAGGTCGCAACAAAGGTTACTTGAACTTGCCATCGTACTCGGACCTTGAAATCTATGCAATCTAACAGGCTTTTGTTTCAAAGCTGCTCATCTTTCAGCCTCCAGCAATAAGTTTCTGCTGTCATGTATCAGAAGAAGCGGTGAATGAATAGTTAGTATCATCAGAAATTCTGATTTTTTTCAGGAGTGCAGGTATCCCATTGCTTCATTGGCATTGTAAGGTTTACTGGCAGCACCGGGGGAGGTGTGAGCTGTGATCACTGGAAATTATGCGGAAGAGACCGTGTTGGACTGTGGTGGACAAAGTTAATCACACAACACCAGGTTATATTCCAACAGGTTTATTTGGAAGCACTAGCTCTCAGATCACTGCTCCTTCATCAGGTAGCTGTGGAGGAGGATCACAAGAAACAAATTTATAGTGAAAGATTAGTGTCATGCAACTGATACCATATAATTTACAAACCTAGAATGCTGTTAAGTCTTTCATCTTTTAGAATGGGTTGCAAATTTTGGTTCATTTAATATGTTAATCTTCGAGCTTCCTTCAAGTAATATTCTTGACATAACATCTCAGCTCAGAAAATGCATGAAGGTTATGAGGTTAGAGTTTCTCTATATCCCAATCTTGAGTGAGACTGGTTCTAATTTCCAAAGTAGGAATTTATAAAATGTTATATGGATTGACTGCCTGCAGATTTTGCTCAAACATTGCACAATAGAATGTATCTGCAAATGTAATTTCGCAAATGAAAAGTCACTCCAAAGACTTGTATGTATTTGTGCATCCATCAGAGGCAGTTTGCATGTGCACGTGTGTGTGTATATGTGAGAGTGTGTGCATGCTTGATAAAATGTGTGATGGAATATAAGCCTTTGCAAGGGTAGGTGCATGTGGGGAGAGTATGTCTGTGTATCTGGGAGAGAGCAAGTGTATGAGAGAGAATGTCTGTCTGCATGAGTGTGTGTATATGTGCTTGTGTGTGAGTGTACAATACAGTGGATATAAACCCAAGATCCCGGTTGTGGCTATCCTCATGGGTACCGAACCTGGCTATCAGCCTCTGCTCAGCCACTAGAAACAATTAAGCAGTTACAACACACATTGGAGAAGGCTGGGTGGGACTTGTCTTTCAATTTGCTGGGAGGATCTGGATGCTGTATTCTAGGGCAAACACATGTTGGAGGACCTTCGGCTCAGAGAGATGGAGCTGATAGCCAGGCTGCAGACATGTTGGGAAGAAAATGGGTAAAGTTAACTGGACACTTTATTCCGGGAGTTGGTTTTTCCCCTCCAGATAGCCTTCTAATTGGGTCAGTGGACAGGTAAAGGAGATCTGAGAGAGGGCTGCAGGCCAGAGGAGTGAACTGGCTGGGTAGTGGGTGGTGACATTAAGGACAATGCTGGGGAGTGGGTGGTGGTGGTAACGGACAGAATAATGACAGGCATTGTCTGTTCTCTGCAACTAGCAGCAGGATACCAGATGGCATCGGTGTCTGTCTAGTAGGAAGATTCAGGAACAGATGTGATCAGGGCTGGAGAGGTATGAAAGGGAGGTTGCATTGGAGATGATGCAACAATGTCGGGAGGAGAGATCCTCTGCTGTAGGCTCACGAGAAGTTAGAAGCTACAAAGACAAAGCAGAATCTGAAAGCTCTGGGTGGCATGGCTCAGCAGTTAGTACCACTGCCTCATGACCCCAAGGAACTGGGTTCGATTCCACCCTCACGGAACTGTCTGTGGACTATGGCACGTTCTCCACCTTGTGTTTGTGTGAGTAACCTCTGGATGCTCAGGTTCCCTCCCACAATTCAAAAATTTATAGTTCAGACATGTGCCGGTTAGGATGTATTAGCAATGGGGAACTGCAGGGTAAGTGGGTGGGTCTAGGTTGGATGTTGTTCAGAAGCTTGTCTGCTGTGGGAAGAATGGGTTACAGTTCGTAGGACACTTGACATCAGTCCTGGTGAAGATGGGATTTGTGCTGTCTCTCCCTCCACCCTCTGCCCCCCCCCCCCCATTCTCTCCACTCCCACATTCAGCCCCACCTTCTATCCCTCTGTCCATTTTCTCTGTCTCCCCCCACCCTCTGCACCCATCTATTCTCTCACCCTTCCCACCCCCATCCTTTCTCATGCTTCAAGTCCTCTTTGATCACTGTATCAAGCCCTTTTCAAGAACACAGGGAGAATGGATGGTGATGACTCGATCTGGGAGATATGAGTGCATGAGAAATGGCTGGCCTTTAAAATTGAGAATAGCTAAAATGATATCTTTAGCAACATCATAAAAGACTGAAAGCATGTTCACTTTTTTTAAAAAAGCTTCAGAATTCTTCGAAAAAATTGCTTGAAATATGCGCAGTTAGGCCACGGCTGAGGACAGGCTGTAAGGGGTGAATGGTCTATTCAAAGTCTTGTGCAATTGGTTCCGACTATGTAGAAATCGGGCCATAGAGTTGTGAGGCATGCAAACAAACCTTTTGATCCACACCAACAAGATATCCTAAATTAATATAGTGACCTATTTGCCAGCATTTGGCCCATATCGCACTAAACCCTTCCTATTCATATACCCATCCAGATGCCTTTTAAATGTTATCATTGTAGCAGCCTCTACCAGTTCCTCTGGCAGCTTATTCTATTCGCACACCACCCTTTGCATGAAAAGGTTACCCCTCAGCTCCCTTTTAAATCTTCACGCTCTCACCGTAAAGCTATGCCCCTCCAGATTTGGACAGCATTCTACCCTGGGGAAACACATACAAAGGTTGAGCCCCCAGACAAACTGTAAACAGAATGAAATAAAATATCGAGCCATGGTAGGGAAAGAAAATTGTGACTGCAGCCCTTTTTCTAAACAATTGGCATTTAGACACTTTAAATTTGTCAGTAGCACCAGCATCTTCACATTGCATACAGTGCATGCTCCTCAGAGTCAGCAAGCACTGTGAATGTTCACCGGTGTCAGCAAAATAATGTGCATGCTCCTTGCTCACCGCGGAAATGGCCTGCGACATTTTTTAATGGACCAATGAGGGAGCCCTGGACAACCGGAAGGTGTGTGGTCCTCCTGCCAGTCACAACCCTCCTTTTGTCTGAATGCGGCCATTGGACCATGAGCTTTGGAAGTTGCTGCTCCTCTCTCTGAATGAAGATTGAGCTTCACCCCAGACTGCAACTTACTCTGGCCAATATCTGTGTGTACAGCAGTCTCTTTTCTCACCCAGTTTTCCAATTCTTTGTTTCATTCTGGGATTCAATTGTTGACTTGCAGGAACTGAAAGGAAAGGGAGTGAATCCAGGGAGGGTACAGACTCTGGAAAAGTCGTCCAGGTCTGGGTCTCAATTGGCAAACACATGGCAAATGCAGGACCACAGTATGAAGTTATAACCTTTGCTGCAAAAAAAAGCAGAAAAGAGGTGTAAGGTTTAAATGGTGATATATTGGGATGTGGAGAAAGTGAGGACTGCAGATGCTGGTGATCAGAGTCAGAAAGTTTGGCGCTGGAAAAGCGCAGTAGGACAGGCAAAATCTAAGGAGTAGGAGAAGTGATGGATCGGGCTTGAGCCTTTCGTCAGGAATGACATGTGGACGTACAAAGGCGCCTCTGTGTCCTTCTACACCAGTCAATGTCAGTTGTCAGGTAGGTGCAGCAAGCAATGAGATTGGCAAGAGGAATGGAGTTCAGAAGTGGGGATGTCTTCCTGCAGTTAGGGGGTCATTGAATATATTCAAGGCTGAGTTCATCTGATTTTTGAACAACAAAGAAGTGGATGGTTCTGGGGAAAGGCAAGAAAATAGTTTTATGACCAGTACAGAACAGTTAGAGTCATACAACCCAGAAACAGTCCCAGCAGTTCATCTCGTCCATGCTTACTATGTTCTAAAATTAAACTAGTCCCAGTTGCTAGTATTTGGCCCATATCCCTCTGAACCCCTCATGATTTTATTGTCCTCTACAAGGTCACCTCTCAATCTCCTATGATCCAGTGAAAAAAGTCCCACTCTATCCGCCGAGATGTATGTACACTTCTATCCAAATGAGAAAGCAAAGAAAATTTTATATAAATTAGAATTGATTGGATGTACTGATGGTCTGAGGCTTAGCAGATGGATAATTTAAATAAATGCGAGCTGATGCAAAGAGACCTTTGGGTGCAGGTTTATATTTCTTGCAAGTGCAGAGGCCAGTAGATAGGATTGTATTTTGGTAAGGCTAATCATGGCAGGACTTATACACTTAATAGTAAAGTCCTGGGAAATGTTGATGCAAAGAGACCTTTGGGTGCAGGTTTATAGTTTCTTGCAAGTGCAGAGGCCAGTAGATAGGATAGTGAAGGTGTTTGGTATGCTTTCCTTTATTGGTCAGAGCATTGAGTATAGGTGTTGGGAAGTCATGTTGCAGCCATGCAGGACATTGCAGTATTCCAAAAGTGGCCTAACCAATCAGTTCTGGTCTCCCTGATATAGGAAAGATGTTATGAAACTTTGAAAGGGATTGGAAAAAATATACGCGGCTGTTCTCAGACTTGGAGGGTTTGAGGTTTTGGGAGAGACCGAACAGGTTGGGGCTGTTTTCTCTGGAGCATCGGAGGCTGAGGGGTGACTTTACAGAAGTGTATAAGGGGCAGGGATAGGGTGAATAGCCAAGATCTTTGCCCCAGGGTACAGGAGTCCAAAACAAAAGGAGAGAGAAAGAAACCTACACTGCTAACTGACAAAGCAGTGAATCAGCTGTTACAGGACATCAGAGTGAGTGTAGGAAAAATTAACAAACAGCAAAATTCACAGCTACCTTTGGAGGAACCTGTGCGGGAGAGCTCGCAGCACAGGAACAGATAAGTGCATAGTTTTTAACATGTAACCTTGCTGTATGTCTGGACTAGTGTTTGAGTGGGTTCTTTCTTGGTTATGTGTTTTATTGAAATCTGTCCCTTGATTAAATGTAAAAAATGTAAACTGTAAGTACGAGGTTAGCCTGGAGCACTGGTTTTAATAGCAAAACAATGGTGCTATTGTCTGGTTCTGTAGATTGTCGAGGAAATATGGCCTTTCGTGGTGTAATATGCTCTTCCTGTCAGATGTGGGAGTTTAGGGAGAGTTTCGATGTTACTGTTGATTATGTCTGCAGTATGTTTGTTTGGTTGTGAATCCTACTGGATCACATGGATCAGATGGAGGAATGAGGAATTTACAAGAGGAATATTACAATAAGGAATACATGCAGGAAAGTTATTTGGGTGGAAATGAGAAATAAAGAGATAATCACCTTATTGCGATTCTATTACAGATCACTGAATAGTGTTTGGTTGTGAATCCTACTGGATCACATGGATCAGATGGAGGAATGAGGAATTTACAAGAGGAATATTACAATAAGGAATACATGCAGGCAAGTTATTTGGGTGGAAATGAGAAATAAGAAAGAGATAATCACCTTATTGCAATTCTATTACAGATCACTGAATAGTCAATCGGAAATTGAGAAACAAATTTGTAAGGAGATTTCAGTTATCGGTAAGAACAATGGGTGGTTATGGTTATGGATTTTAACTAGCCAAACACAGAGTAGGGGTTGTGACGGATGGCAGTTATCAGAAGGGAGAAAAACCGCAAACAGTCAGGGAGATGGGTTAGCTCCAGGAAAGGTAGGAGGGGTAGGCAGGTAGTGCAGGAGTCTTCTGTGGTTACCCCCATTTCAAACATGTATGCTGTTTGGAAAATGTAGGGGGTGATGGGCTCTCAGGGAGCAGGAACAGCCAGTTCTCATGCAATGAGGGTTATGTTGGGATCCAAGTGATCAATTTTGATGGGGACTCTCCAGTCAGAGGCACAAACAAGTTTCTGTGGTCAGCAGCAAAAAATAAGAATGGTGTGTCACCTCCCTGTGCCAGGATCAAGGATGTCTCCGAGATGGTGCAGAATGTTCTCAAAGGGTAGAGTGACCAGAGGACGTCATTGTATACATTGGAACCAATGGCAGAGGAAGGGAAAAGGACGTGATTCTGAAGGGAAAATATAGAAAGTTAGGCAGTAATTTAAAAAAGGTGGCTCTTGAAGGTAGTCTTATCTGGATGACTCCTCGTGCTGTGAGCTAGTGAGTATAGGAATAGGAGGATAGAGCAGATGAATGTGTGGCTTAGGAACTGGTGCATGGGAGAAGGGTTGACATCTTTGGATCTTTGGAAATCTTCTGGGGTAGAAGTGACTTGTACAGGAAGGATGGATTGCACCTGAATTGAAAGGGGACCAATATTCTGGCAGGGAGATTTGCTCGAGCTGCTCAAGAGGGTTTTTAACTAATAATGTGGGAAATAGTGAAGACAGAAATCAATCTGAGAGTGGTACAGTTGGGAAAGGGAACAAGTAAAACAGTCAGGGCAGGAAGGAACAAAGCAGAGAACAAGGTCGGACTGATAAATTAAACTGCATTTACTTCAACGCAAGAGGCCTAACAAGCAAGGCAGATGTCCTCAAGTCATGGTTAGAGACATGGGACTGGGATATCATAGCAATTACAGCAATGTAGCTCAGAGATGAACAGGAGTGGGATCTTACCCTCCAGGATATAAATGCTATAGCAAGGATAGAAAAGGGGGCAAGAGAGGATTGGGAGTGATGTTTTTGATGAGGCATGGTATTACTGCTGCACTTGGGGAAGAATACAACCAGGGACGTTATTTGGGTGGAACTGAGAAATAAAAAAGGGATGATCACCTTGTTGTGATTGTATTATAGACCACCAAATAGTCAGCCGGAAATTGAGAAACAAATTTGTAAGGAGTTTTCAGGTATTTGTAAGAATAATGGGGTGTTACGGTAGGGAATTGTAACTTTCCAAACATAGACTGAGACTGCCATAGTTTAAGGGTTTGAGTACTGTAGATGCTGGAGATTAGAGTCGAGAGTGTGGTGCTGGAAAAGCATAGCATGTCAGGCAGCACCCGAGGAGCAGGAAAATCGATGAAGGGCTTTTGCTGGAAACATTGATTTTCCTGCTTCTCGGATGCTGCCTGACCTGCCGTGCTTTTCCAGCCCCAAACTCTCGAACCTAAAAGTTGAAGCTCTAAATTGGAGCAAGGCTAATTTTGACGGTATTAGACTAGAACTTTCAAAAGCTGATTGGTGACAGATGTTTGCAGGTCAAGCAATGGCAGGAAAATGTGAAGCCTTCAAAAATTAGATAACGAGAGTCCAGAGACAGTATATTTCTGTCCAGGTGAAAGTAAAGGCTGGTAGGTAAAAGAAATGCTGGGTGACTAGAAAAATTGAGATTTTCGTTCAAAAAAAAAGACAGAAGCATACGACAGGGGTAGACAGAAGAGATTGAGTGAATCCCTCGAGTATAAAGTTAGTAGGAGTATATACTTAAGAGGGAAATCAGGAAGGCAAAAAGGGGACAGGATGTAGCTTTGATAAATAGGGTGAAGGAGTGCCTGAAGGGTTTTTATAAATACATTAAGGACAAAAAGGTAACTAGGGAGAGAATAGGGCCCCTCAAAGAATAGCAAGGCAGCCTATGTTTGGAACTGCAGGAGATGGGGGAGATGATAAACAAATATTTTGCATCAGTGCTTACTTTGGAGAAGGGCATGGAATTTCAAAAATGTGGGGAAATAGACGGTGACATTTGAAAAATGTCCATATTAGAGAGGAGGTGGTGCTGGATGTCTTGAAATGCACAAAAGTAGATAAATCATCAGGACCTGATCAGGTGTACCTTAGAACCCTGTGAGAAGCTCGAGAAGTGATTGCTCGGGCCCCTTGCTGAGATATTTCCATTATTGATAGGCACAGGTGAGGTGTTGGAAGACTGGAAGTTAGCTACCGTGGTGGTACTGTTCAAGGAATGTGGTAAGGAAAAGACCAGGATCGGTGAGCCTGACTATGATGGGTAAGTTGGAGGGAATCCCAAGGGACAGGATTTGCATGTATTTGGAAAGGCAATGACTGATTCCAGATAGTCAGCATCACTTTATGCATGGGAAATCATGTCTCACGAATTTGATTGAGTTTTTTGAAGAATTAACAAGGAGGATTGATGAGGGAAGAGCAGTGGACGTGATCTATATGGACTTCAGTGAGGGATTCGATAAGGTTCCTCATGGGAGAGTGGCTAGCAAGGTTGGCAACTTGCGGATCATTTCAGAGAATATCTCTGGGATACCCGCACCCAGCAACCCCATTGTCATGTGGCTGTACACTTTAACTCCCCTCCCACACATGTAGGTCCTGGGCCTCCTCTATCACTGAAATACCTTTTGTTTGAAAAACTAACAACGTTTGGTTCTTCCAGCAGTGCATCATTTTCACCGAAGCACAACCCACCCAGACCCATTCCCCTACATTTACCCCTTCACCTAACACTATAGGCAATTTACCATGGCCAATTCACCTAACGTGCACATTTTTAGACTGTGGGAGGAAACCGGAGCACCCGGAGCAAACCCACGCAGACAATGGGAGAATGTGCAAACTCCACACAGACAGTCGCCTGAACCCAGGTCTCTGGCACTGTGAGGCAGCAGTGCTAATCACTGTGCCACCATGCCGCCCAGAGAGACAGAGAGAGAGAGAAAGCAAGACAGGCACACAGAGACTTAATACTAACTCTCTGCAGCTTGAAGAAAGTTTAACCCTTTGAGATTCACTTTAGATGCACATTTATTTGTTGGTGAGTGAATGTTTGTGTTTTGTGTCTGTGTCCTGTCGTGACTGGGGTTGGTGCCCCTGTCGATCAGTAGTTCTGTGAACTCCAGATAAGATGAAAGACAAACATCCCCTAACGGAAATAATAAGTCTGTATCCTAATTATGAGAAACAATTAAGGGAAAAATCGGCTGCAGCTGCTCAACAAAATAAGGATTGCCTCGAGGAGGCACACATGATTTAACTCTACTCATTAAAATTGAACAAGGGATTTGAGGAAAAAAGGGAAGTGAGCAGGAAGAAGCCATATGAGTGTGGAAAAAGGTAGTTTGGGAAAAATCAATGCAATCATCATGAAGACAAAACTGTATTAAAAAGGGAGTTAGTCCATTAACTGAGGAAGAGTCTGAATTAGATTGGACAGAACTAAAATGCAAATTCGAAGCATATGACTTAGAAGCAGAATTGGAATTGGCTAGCAAAAAAGGAAAGCAAAGATTTAGAACCTAAGCTGAAATGTCAGGAGCCCCAATGAAAAGGAAATAAGAATAAGAACAGGCTGCAGCCATGCAGGACCAGATGAATGACAGAGACTGTTCCTTATACCCCATCCTCCCCTCTCCCAAAGATACATAAAGAATCCTGATCCATCTGTGGATAAGGAATGGGATTCTGATTTGGAGAAGGAAATATTTTATGTCTCTCCTCCCATCAGCCGACCTCCTCAAAAATCACCCACAGTACGGTCAAGGTGAACAAGCTTCATAAAAACAAAGTCACCTGAACCCCCCTCCCTACTCTGAGGACCAATCTGCTGAGACCCATGCCCTTCCCCCAACTAATCATTTGTCATAGTGTGTTAGGAGTGTTACAATTGCACAGATGAGTGAACTTAAGATCACTGATTTTGATCAATCTAACTGCTGCTTTTAAAATCAGTTTGTACTCTTTAACCAGACAGTAAAAGAAAAT